>NW_026056871.1:0-5133 GCF_023758085.1 Alternaria hordeiaustralica | reverse complement strand
CTCTGCAATTACTTTATTGCAAATCTTTATTAGTTATACTATTTATTATAGTATTTAACTACTTTGTTCTAACAAAGCTATATTCTATTATTAGAGAATAGTTCTTGTTACCTATCTATTCTTTACAATAAGTAGTATAAAGAAAATAAGATTAGTACAATAGAATAAGCTACTAGAGTAATTCGTTATTAAAGATAGTAATTAAGGTAATAGTTAAAAAACAAATATTATAATATAAGCTTTAATAGTATAAACTAAGCTAGTATTATAATAACTATTTAGATTATATAAAACAGATTATAATTTACTTCTTTAGTATTATAGAAGTATAAGTATTAAAAAATATATTAATTTTATATTTGTTATTCTTGTATTATTTAGATTAAAACTTTAAAATAAGTAGAAAAGACGTTCTTTAAAAAGATTTTAAATCTTTTTTAAGTACTTTAGACTAAGTAGAATCTCTCTACTATAAGTAGTATAATATATACTAAAGTACTTTAAGAAGTAAAAGTGTTAAAAGTAAATCTAATTTCTAGTACTAGATTTGTAAAGTAAATTTAGGCTATAAGAAATAATATCTCTAATATTATATAATAGCTATAGCTAAGATAGTTATATTAATAAAATAATATTATATAGCTATAGTTACTAGCTAATATAGATTATTCTTTAAGAGAAGATCTAAAAATAAAGATCTCTTTACAATAATAATAGTATAGTATAAAATATAAACTATAAGACTTACTTTAATATAGAAAATAGTAAAGCTCTACTTTAGTACTTTAAAGATTAGATATTATAACTTCTATAATTAAAATAGTAAAGTATACATATTATATCTTAAAATTAAAAAGCTAATAACTAGCTAGAGAGTAAGAATAGTACTTAAATAATTTTTACTAAAAATGTTCTAACTAGAGATTAGATTTTAAGTCTTTAAGAGCTAGATTTTACAAAACTTATTAATACTAGTATTACTTATATTATTCTAGAAATAGTCTTGTATACGTAGAGAGATCTTATAATATATATTTTTCTAAGTGTTAAGTATAAGTAATAGTTATTAGTTATAACTAGTAATTAGATAATCTATATTATCTACTAAAACTAGTGAATTTAAATACTATACTTAGTAGAGATATGTAAGAAATCTTTTTATATATATTAAGTAATATAAAATATAATATATAGTAGAAAGATCTAGTAATAGATTTAACTAAATTAGAGAAGTTTAAGCTAAATACTACTATTTAAGATAGTAGGTATCTAAAGCGCTAAAAGATATAGTAGACTAAAAAGTTTTAAAGCTATATTAAGTAGATATTATTTAAGAAATAACTCTAACTTAAACTTTATGTAAAGAATAGAGAGGTAACAATAACTATTCTCTAATAATAGAATATAGCTTTGTTAGAACAAAGTAGTTAAATACTATAATAAATAGTATAACTAATAAAGATTGCAATAAAGTAATTGCAGAGTAAATAATAGGTAAAAAGTAATAATATTATTGCTAGGTAAAGAATAACTATAGAGAATTGCTATTTCTTTTATAGAAAATAGCTACTAGAATAATTACGTAAATATCTGCCTATTTCTGCCTAAATATAAGAATTTATAATTAAATCTGCTTAATTTCTATTAATTTCTAGATTTATAATCTAAGTCTGCTAAATTCTTCTTATCTTCTAGATTTATAATCTAGACTAGTACTAATTATATTAGTCTATGCGTTATATTGCATAGACTAATAATTAGTTTATTACTACATCTTTTAGCAATTATAGAAAGAGAGATAAGAAGATAAGAGTTATTAAATTACGTAATAACTCTAATATTAACTAGGCTAAGACAAATAGAGGTGTTTTAGAATCTCCTAGTATAGTAGATTAAAACTAGCTACTAAAATCTTAATTACGTAAGCAATTAGATTTACTAGGAATTTTTCTAATTTGTTAAGAAATAATAATAAGTGCAATCTTAACAAAGCTTAATAATAAAAAGATAATAATAACTAAGTTATTATAATCTTTATAATAAACTAATTATTAGTCTATATAATATACTATATAGACTAATATAATTAGTACTAGTCTAGATTATAAATCTAAGAAGATAAGAAAGATTTAGCAGACTTAGATTATAAATCTAGAAATTAAGTAGATTTAATTATAAATCTTTATCTTTAGGTAGAAATAGGTAGATAGTTATATAAATATTCTAGTAGCTATTTTTTATAAAAGAAATAGCAATCCTCTATAGTTATTCTTTACCTAGCAATAATATTATTAACTTTTACTTATTATCTACTTTGTAATTACTTTATTACAATCTTTATTAGTTATACTATTTATTATAGTATTTAACTACTTTATTATAAGGAAGCTATATTCTTTTATAAGAGAATAGTTTTTGTTATCTCTCTATTCTCTATAGTTATTATACTTAAAATTTAATATCTTTTATAAATTAGGTCTCTAGATATCTATATTATAAAGGTTAGTATACCTAAAAATCTTTTATCTAAGTAAAACTTACTATAAATAATTAGAATCGCTCTTTTATATAGCTACTAATTTTTTAACTTATTAATCTAGAAATAGTACTAAATAGTAATACTATTAAAGTTTAATTTCTCTATTCTTAGTTTATATAGATATTAGATTTAAGTAAGATAAAAGTTAGACTAGATTATAATTTAAAATAAGTAAATTTACTTTTATAAAGGTAATATTATAGTATATAGACTAAGAACCTAGATAAGATAACTTTAAGTATTTTTAGTATAGAGAGATATAGATATATACTCTCTACTAAAGAAATAATTCTAGAGGTCTAATAATTATCTATGTTATCTTAGTCTACTATAGTAGTAAAATAGCTTTTTAAGAATATTCTATTTAGTAGAGAACTCTTAAGTTTTAAGCTACTAGTACTAATTCTTTCTAACTAATTTTAAAAAAGTTCTATAAAAAAGCTTCTTTAGCTAAAGAAAATTTGTTCTCTAGCTTAGAGTATATAAACATAGTTTTTCCTATATAGATTATAGTCTTATAAATTAAAGAAGCTAGTTAAGAAATATATATAAATTATTAATTATTTTAAAATATATTTTATTTTTTTTATAATATTCTTTGTATAAATACATAAGAATAATAGTTTATTAAGAAAAGAAAGTAATAGAAGACTTTAGAAGTTTTATAGTTTTATTTATTAGTATATCTATATAGTTAATACTTTAAATAGATTATTATTTCTAAAAAGTAGAGACGTAAAAGAAATATTTATATAGCTATCTTGTAAAATTAAAGAAATACTAATTTAAGTTTAGAATATCTAAGAATATAATATATCTTAGAGTTAATAATATTTAATATACTTAATAAGTACTTAATTATAGAAAATTGCACTAGTCTAGAATAATAATAATAGAAAGAATTCTTATATAAACTTTATTATTATTTCTACTTTTACTATTATTTTTGTTTAATATACTAAGACCTTTTTACTAAAGTAGATCTTATAATACTTTTCTTTAACTTAGACTTATATTATAAAGAAAGAGACTTAAAATAGTATATAAAAGAAAACTCTTAATATAATATAAGTAAGTTTTCTTACTAAGATGTAAAGTGTAAAGATTATAATAACTTAGTTATTATTATCTTTTTATTATTAAGCTTTATTAAGATTGCACTTATTATTATTTCTTAACAAATTAGAAAAATTCCTAGTAAATCTAATTGCTTACGTAATTACAATTTTAGTAGCTAGTTTTAATCTACTATACTAGAAGATTCTAAAATACCTCTATTTGTCTTAGCCTAGTTAATATTAGAGTTATTACGTAATTTAATAACTCTTATCTTCTTATCTTTCTTTCTACAATTGCTAAAAGATCTAGTAATAAACTAATTATTAGTCTATACAATATAACGCATAGACTAATATAATTAGTACTAGTCTAGATTATAAATCTAGAAGATAAGAAGAATTTAGTAGACTTAGATTATAAATCTAAAAATTAATAGAAATTAAGCAGATTTAATTATAAATTCTTATATTTAGGCAGAAATAGGTAGATATTTACGTAATTATTCTAGTAGCTATTTTCTATAAAAGAAATAGCAATTCTCTATAGTTATTCTTTACCTAGCAATAATATTATTACTTTTTACCTATTATCTACTCTATAATTACTTTATTACAATCTTTATTAGTTATACTATTTATTATAGTATTTAACTACTTTGTTCTAACAAAGCTATATTCTATTATTAGAGAATAGTTATTATTACCTCTTTATTCTTTATAGGTTATAAGCCTAGCTAGACGCTTATAGCTTTGTTAGAACATATTTTATTTATATTATTACTTGTTTTAAGTAATTAATATATTTAAAAGAAAAAGATTTTTATTTATTCTAAAAGAGTTATTCTTTAGAATTAATAAAATATCTATTTTAGAACTATATAGTTTAACTTATACTTTTTATCTATTATTATAATAGTACCTTTTTAACTTTAAGCTATTTAAAGATTTATAATCTTTATTTAGTAGTTAATTAGCCTCTATTATAATTAATAATAAAAAGAAAAGTACTTATTATTATTTTATAATAATAAGAAAAAAAGCTTTTAGTTATTATTATTAATAATTAATAAGAAAGAAACTAGAGTACTTCTTATTAAATATTAATAAAATAGCAGTATTAGCTAAGACTTTTACTAGTATTAGTTCTTGCTTACTCTACTTATAGAAATATAAGATAATAGAGTTTTATATACGTTTTCTCTATTTAGAGAGTAGTTAGTTACCTACGTATATTATTTTAAAAGCAAACTAGCTAGAAGCTTTAATAAGCTTAAAGAATCTATTTTACTAGAATTATATATATAAAAAGACGCCTTAAAAACGCGTTCTACTTTATATATACTAGTATTTGTAATCTCTGTTAGAGAAAAAGAGAGAATTCTTTAAGTTATTAATTATCTAAAAAATAAAAGTCTATAATCTTAGTTATTATTACTATAATAACTTTATCTTTATTATTAAATATCTATAGTAATAAAGTTTTACTTTAGTTACTATTAGAAATTTAGCTTTATTGCTATTTTCTATATTCTAGAT
>NW_026056870.1:0-5257 GCF_023758085.1 Alternaria hordeiaustralica | reverse complement strand
TTATATCTTAATAATTTTATTAAAGATCTTTTTAATAATAATTCTATTAAAGAATTTAGTTCTATTTTTAATAGAACTAATATTATTAAAACAGATTCTTTAAGTGCTATAGAACTAGCTAAAAACCCTGTTTTTTACGCTAGAACTAAGCACGTAGATATAACTTATTACTTTGTTAGAGAAAATCTGCTAGATAATAAAATAAATCTAGTTTACGAAAATACTAGTACTATTCTAGCAGATAATCTAACTAAACCTACTAGTTATCCTAAATTTAAGGATTTTATAAATAGAATTAGTCTAGTTAAACTAGATTAATTATTTATAACTAATTATTATTATTATTATTTATAATAATAAAAATAGTATATTAATACTATTACAGGGCTTAGGTTTTCAACCCCTAAGTTCTTATACCTTAGAGATTCTAGTCTAGGCTTTATATTTAGTTATTATTATATAACTATTTATATTAGCAAATAGAAATAGAAATAGAAATAGGTTTTTAGTTTTAAGATAGTTATTAAAACTTCTTATATAAATTATTATTAATAAGTTAGTTATAAAAACTACTTATATTTTCTTATTATTTAGTTATTATAAACTGTAGCTTAAGAGAGTATGTAAAGATTATAATAACTTAGTTATTATTATCTTTTTATTATTATTAAGCTTTGTTAAGATTGCACTTATTATTATTTCTTAACAAATTAGAAAAATTCCTAGTAAATCTAATTGCTTACGTAATTAAGATTTTAGTAGCTAGTTTTAATCTACTATACTAGGAGATTCTAAAACACCTCTATTTATCTTAGCCTAGTTAATATTAGAGTTATTACGTAATTTAATAACTCTTATCTTCTTATCTCTCTTTCTATAATTGCTAAAAAATCTAGTAATAAACTAATTATTAGTCTATGCAATACAACGCATAGACTGTAAAGAATAGAGAGGTAACAATAACTATTCTCTAATAATAGAATATAGCTTTGTTAGAACAAAGTAGTTAAATACTATAATAAATAGTATTAACTAATAAAGATTGTAATATAATTACAAAGTAGATAATAGGTAAAAAGTAATAATATTGTTACTAGGTAAAGAATAACTATAGAGAATTGCTATTTCTTTTATAGAAAATAGCTACTAGAATAATTGCGTAAATATCTGCCTATTTCTGCCTAAAGATAAGAATTTATAATTAAATCTGCTTAATTCCTATTAATTCCTAGATTTATAATCTAAGTCTACTAAATTCTTCTTATCTTCTAGATTTAT
Source organism: Alternaria hordeiaustralica (assembly GCF_023758085.1). Lineage (NCBI taxonomy): Eukaryota > Fungi > Ascomycota > Dothideomycetes > Pleosporales > Pleosporaceae > Alternaria > Alternaria hordeiaustralica. Next base: position 3,979 of record NW_026056870.1, on the reverse strand, counting down.
AATCTAGACTAGTACTAATTATATTAGTCTATGCGTTATATTATATAGACTAATAATTAGTTTATTACTAGATCTTTTAGCAATTGTAGAAAGAGAGATAAGAAGATAAGAGTTATTAAATTACGTAATAACTCTAATATTAACTAGGCTAAGATAAATAGAGATGTTTTAGAATCTCTTAGTGTAGTAGATTAAAACTAGCTACTAAAATCTTAATTACGTAAGCAATTAGATTTACTAGAAATTTTTCTAATTTGTTAAGAAATAATAATAAGTGCAATCTTAATAAAGCTTAATAATAAAAAGATAATAATAACTAAGTTATTATAATCTTTACAATATATATATATTCTTTTATAAATCTATATAAAAATTTTATATAACTTAGCTTTATTATATTACTAGAAATATATTAAAAGCTTATACTATCTCTAGTTATAAAGAATTAGCTTTACTATAATACTCTTTGTTAATAATAGAAACTTTAGAAATAAAATAAGTACTACTTAAGTAATTTATAAACACTTTTATATTAAGTAATAGTTTAAGGTAAGTAAAAAGCTTAATACTATAATAAAATAGCTTTTTATACTACTTTATTTTATTATTAATTATTTATATTAAAAGAATTATAGAAAAAGACTATTTAGTTACTTATTAAAACTACTTTAATAGAATATATATATTAGCTAGATAGCTATATAAAATATAGCTTAAAGATTATATAAAAAATAAATTACTAAAATCTATATAGAAAATAAATCTATTAAAAAAAGATCTAATAACAAGTTAATAGTTTACTTAAAAGTAAAGATATTAAAGCTTAGAAAGAAAAAGAAAGTACTTTTTATTACTAGTTCTGTAATAGTAATATTATCTAATTAAAATCTAAAGATTTAATCTTGAATAAATCTATAAGTATTAATAATATTAACTACCTAGTATAGTATTTAAGAAGTAAAATTTAAGCTATAGTAAATTTAGTAGAATATTAAATAAAATAAGTAAAAAATTAAATTAACTTATATAAAAGCTAAAGTTAGTAGATTTCTTTTTACTATTATTAGTTACCTTCTACTTTAACTAAGTTAAAAAGTTATTTTATTAAACTTACTAATATAATCTTATTATTATAAGCTAAGTACTAAGTATTAGTAAAACTCTATTACTTAATACTTATTATAATTTATAATAACTTAATTAATTATATTAAGTAAAATTCTATCTAACTTTAAATAAAGCTAAGTTATCTACTATAGCTTTATTACTATACTTTTAGGTATATAGAAGAAGTAGTAGTATAATAATTATTAGAGAAATCTATATAGTAATAGTAACGTAATAAGTAGAAAGGTTATTAGAGTAGATTAATAATAAAGTAACTTAGTAAAGCTATAGTAAGTATAGTAACGTAACTAGTAGAAGATTAGTTTTATACTTATAATTATTTAAAAAACTTATAAACTATTTAAAGTACTAGCGTAGTATTAAAAAGTTAGATTTAATCTATTTTAATATATTCTTATAGAGAGTAACTATAGAATAGAAAAAGCTTACTTTTACTAAGATTCTAGTATATATATTCTAACTTTAACTTTAGAATATATAACTCTATTAGTTATAAGCTACTAAGTATATATAATTATATTATAATTCTCTTAAAGTATTTAGAGTTAAAATCTTCTTATAAAGTACTTTAGTATTAAGATAGCTTTATAGCTAGCTTAGATTTAGAAGCTTTAACTACTTTAAAAATAGTAGTACTAAGACTTTAAATATTTACTTATCTATCTCTAAAGTACTAAAACCTTTAGTTATATATTCTTTAGTATACTAATAATAAACTTTTCTTTTTTAGAACTAGTTTATAGGCTATAGAATTACTAGTTTACTAATTAATAGAAGTAGTAGTATTTACTTATTACTTAGCACTTAGCACTTAGTATTTAAATTAAAAATCTAAAGTAATTCTAGATAGAATTAGCTACTCTATTTTCTAGCTATACTAGAGAGTAGTATCTTAAACTTTTAAAGTGTAAGGCTTATATAGATCTTAGAGCCTACGCTAGCTACTTTTATAAAGTAATTATATTATACTTTATACTATATATAAGTTATTATAGTAAAGTATTAATATAAAGTAGCGTAATAAAACGTAGTTAGTAACTCTATATAGTAATCTTATTATAGATATATTTTCTAAATACTTTATAGCTACTATATATAACTATAAAACTAACTAAAACTTTCTTTTTAATATTTACTATAAATATAGTACTTTAATAATAATAATAATATACTTATAAAAGATAATAGTAATAAAAGCTTTTTTAGTAAACTTAAAAGTAGACTTAAAAGTAGTAATAGATAAGCTATAGAGCTATTAGACTATAAAGTTATTAAAATATTCTTAATTCTAGAATTTAATATAAAAATAAGCTTTCTAAAGTATAAATACTAATAATAATATTAAAAAAAGTAGAAAGTAAAGTAGAAGTTAGAGTATAGTATAATATAGTCTTTCTCTTAGCTATAGAGCTAAATAAATAAAAATACTATATAAGTAAACTCTAGGTCTAAAGTAATATTAAATTATAGTACTATACTACTATAAAATATAAATAATATTTACGTAGGTAAACTATAGTATAAAGAATAGTAGCCTAAAAAGAGTTATATAAACTTTATATATAAAGAATACTTTTTTTTTTTTTTTTTTTTTTTTTTTTTTAATAACTTTCTATCTTATAAAATTTTTTTATATCTTTAAGAAATCTAAATACTTAGCTAAATATCTAGCTTAATACTTAAGTATAACTTTTAAGCTTAATACTAATACTAATATTATCTTAAAGATATTAAACTTTACTTTCTTCTCTATACTTACTACTTAGGTAGATACTTCTAACTTTTTAATACTTAGCTTAAAAAATAGTTACTTAGTACTACTAATAGACTTAGTTTTTTATAGTATTAGTATTACTAATACTAATATAAATTTTAATATCTTATAACTTAAAGATTAAATATATTATAGTAATTTAGATAATATAATAGTAATTTTCTAAAATATTATTCTTTTAGTAAAGTTTAACTTAAAAAATCTAATACTATATACTTATCTTTATACAGATATACTCTTTATTATTAAGCTATTTTAGATAAATATACTATTTATATACTATACTATAAAAAAAATAAAATAAAGCTTTTATCTAGAAGAAATTTTAGTATTAAGAAATAATAAATAGTATATATACTTATACTATAATAAAGCTAGTACTAGTATTTATAGTAGTAAATAGATATATATAGTATAAAGAACTCTATCTTTAGAGTTTACTCTAAAAGTTAGAAATACTTAAAATTATCTAGAAAAAAAAATAAGCTAAAGATATAAGTATAGTAGTAACTAGACTAGTAAGCTAAGAAATAGTAGTTATAAGTACTCTAAAATAATTTAAGCGTTATTATAAAGTATAAAAAGTAGTAGTAAAAGCTAGAGACTTATTAGTATAGATAGAAAATAAGTAGATAAGTAAGTAAAAGTAAGTATAAATAGTAAGTAGTAGTTATATAATATAGTTAAAGTTATTAGCTTATAAGTAACTATATATAAAATATAAATTACTAGTAATTATATAGATATTATATAGATATTTTAAATTAGTTTAAAGACTTTATACTAGTATAAGTAAACTTACTTAGTTTTTTTTTAGTATTACATAATTATATAAAGCTAGTGCTAGTACTACTAGTTAATAGTCTAAATAGCTATTAGTAATATATAATAAATATAAAGTAGTTAGTATATTATAATTACGCGTATAGTAAATATTATATTAGTAGTAGTGTAAAGATTATAATAACTTAGTTATTATTATCTTTTTATTATTATTAAGCTTTGTTAAGATTGCACTTATTGTAATTTCTTAACAAATTAGAAAAATTCCTAGTAAATCTAATTGCTTACGTAATT
>NW_026056869.1:0-5373 GCF_023758085.1 Alternaria hordeiaustralica | reverse complement strand
AAAATAAGGTAATATACCTTTAATGTAATTCTAATGCATCTTTAATATATGAACAAGATAACACTACAAAAACTTGTGATTGTATAAATGCAATACCTAGTTCTAATCCAGAGAATGCAATTATAAAGGCTAATGGTAATAATCCTAGGATAAAGAAAATGATACCAGAACTCATAATGTTATATGTAAATCCACTTAAGATATTTAAAAGCATGTGACCTGATAATCGTTCAACAACTTCATCCTTAGATTATATTATTTACTTAAATTTTTAAAGATATATACTTCCATTACGAGATTGCCGATTATATCTTTATTTTCCTTTTCAATTCCCTCTTTATTCTCAACTATTATGTCGATAGAGGAAATAAAAACAAAAAGGAGAAATAGTATAAAATAAGGATAGGCTATCCCCCTAATTTTTTTTTCTAATAATTTCATAGAAATTATGTCGAAAAAAAAATAAAAGGGGGATGGCCCAGGGGGTTCCCCCCTAGGCTATTGTGATAACTTTAATCTTAGGTTACTTAATTTCGCCCAAGAACCGGCTTTCCCGGCGACTAGAGTACACCTTACCATTGGTTTTACCTAATGGAAGAACCGTCTACTCGTTGCTCTTTTACAGATAGTTCATTATCTATTTTAGATCCGCGATCACCCATTTCTATTACTAGAATCTCTAATGATGTTACTATACCCTCAATCATTCATGAGGCCAGGTAAGAAGTTTCCGTCTTACCTTTAGTTATTAGAGCTTTAGGGCTTCCCCGGAGTTTGGCTCTTTTACACAGTAAGAATGAGGCACCTAGTCTCATCTTTTTATGTTGGCTGCTAATCTTAATCCTAGAGAAACATTTCTAGCTAAGTACGAGATGAATTCAATTAATACCAGTAAAGGTAATAATCCTAAAGGACAACCAGCTGGAACAAATAAAGAAAAGAATTTTAACCCGTGCTCTTTGAATCCTAACACTGTTGCACCTAATACTACTGTAAAACTAAGTGAGAATGTTAAGATAAAATGAGATGTTGAAGCAAAACTATATGGAACCATTCCAATTAAATTGTTAATTAAGATAAATATAAATAATACATACATAAAAGGAAAATAAGCTTGACCGTTTTTACTATTAATTTGGTTCACCACAATGCTGTGTATAGTTGCGTATAGTGTTTCTTGACTTAAAGATCATTTGTTGGGTGTAATTTTGGCGTGGTTTGTAGCCAATACACTAAAATAGAAAGCTATAAACGCAGCTATAGTCATGTACATCCCTATGTTAGTTATGGATAGGTTCATGTTTGCTAATAATGGTGTGTCTATGCTAAATAGGTTCCTAATTTCAAACTGGTCTAGTGGGCTAAGTATGGTATTGTATTTCATTTATATTTTAAATGCTTTACATAAAGTATAAATTTATTACATAAAGTATAAATTTATTACATTTATACCTTTTACTGGCTTAATAATGAAGTAAAGTAATTTATTACATTTTATAAGTATAGGTAGCTCTTCTTAACTTACAGGTTTTTAAAAAACTATGTACTTTTAAAGTATAAACTTTTCACAATATACTAAATACGTTGTGTATATATCCACAGATTACCATAGCTATACATTCTAGAACGCACGTCGTTGTGGATACATAAGCATCCCACCATTGTGACACAATCTATCACCCGTATGCATAGAAACTATCCCTGTAGCATGTAGTGATAGAACATTCGTTTTAGGAAATAATTCCACCTTATGAGGCCCAAATCCAGTAAACACCTTAAGACCTTTATTATGCTGTGACATTCAATGAGCAGTATTAGGAGGGCATAGATTACAAGTTAATATGGTTTCATAAAAATCACTATGTTGTCTTCAATAATCTAACCAATCTGGGTTTAGAAATGCACCCGGTTTAGGGAAAAGTGCATAAGCCCTATGCTCCCCCATTGAATAATGTCTCAGTCATAAACACTAGGTATAAATGGCCCAAATAGCCCATTAGATAATAGGCATCCACTATAACAAGGTAGTAATCACCAACCACATTATCCCATACTGGTACCAAAGTTAATCCTTATAATCTATAATATAAGTATAAAGGTGATATAATTAGTAAGTAATACATTACACATCAAATATACTACAATATATTTTTATAGAAAATGATTTAAAATCTTATTCCAGGTTATTATGATTCGAACATAACAATTCCTCAACCCAAATGAGGCGCCTAACCAACCTGTCTCTAACCTGTTTATACTATACAATGTACTCTATAAGGTAACTAAGAGATGTTTTAATAAAAAAGAATAAAATTGTACTCAACCTTTAATGTGCATCATAATGTATTGCTATATCGTATCAGCTCAGCTGTATTTGTTACAAAATAATAAATATGGAAAACGGAGAACAAGTTATAAATTATTGTATAATGTTGTCATAAAGAGAAATAACTTGAAAAATACATTCTATGAAATAGATATAAAAATATATTTTTTACCAACAATATCTAAAATAATAACACAATTATACTATGAAAACCAAAAAAGATTTTTTTTGATATATTGTATACTTTAAGAAGATTGTCTGTACAACATGCTACTGTTTTACTAAACTAATTTGTTATGTTTGCTATACTATTTATTTCCCTGCGGTAAATCCCTTTAAGGTTTCCCCTAAGTTTTTTTTTTACAAAAATAAATCTATAAAAAAGTAAGGGAAATCCCCGCAGGGGATTAGAATTAGTAGCCTAACGTTTTTGAATATATCTTTATAAAGACAACATAAGATATATTCCTTGGATACAAGTAAGCCGGGTCCTGTACGTAATATTTAACTAAAATAAAGATTAATTAAGGCTTTTTATTTCATAGTTATAATAAAAAACTGAAAGTTTTTATTATTTTAATTTCTGTGTATTACCCAAGCTTTTACCTCACTTTTAAAAAGCTATATTTAAATCACTGGACTTCCCTACTATTCTCCTAAAAATATTAAGTATAATAAAATTAAGATGAATTACATTTGTATCACAAGTTTAAAAACAATATAAAAGTTTTTTATGCTTTTGTTTAGAACTAGTACATTCTAAGTTTATAGATATACATCCGTGGGGATCCGACCAACATCCATCCTCCTCCCCCCGCAGTACTGCGGCAGGGAGCTTACGGTAATTTTTTTTCTTTTGCTTAACTGTTTTTTTCGTTTCTTTTTTTTCAATAAAAAAAAATAAACAAACAGAAAAAAAACAAACTGAAGCAATAAACCATTGGAGCAAAAGAAAAAAAAAGAATTAAGGAAAATGAGTTTAGAATGCGGACAAATTCCATTATATACCTGGAACGATACGTATCCAATTTCATAGCTGGAACCTGTACATAAATTCTGGTGATGTATTGTAAAAAGGCATAAATATAATAGTAGATAATCCACGTTCATCTCCTTTCCTTTAATCCTAACAACATAATTTAATTAACAAAGTATTATGTAAGGTGATTTTTTTAATAGTATACGAAGTGGTATAGGGTTATAGGTTAATACCTTAGTTCTAAGTCCTTACTTTTTTTAGAAATTAAGACATCTTCATAGACAATAATACTGCTAGAAGAATAATTATGAAAACTTACTTTAAAACTGGTCTGTTAAATAATCGGACTTTTGAAATGTAATTTATTTACTATGTTTTTTAATCTGGTTTTTGCCATGAGCCAGAGGAGAAAGTCGAATTCTCATTATTAATGCATGAAATTAATGTTCTACCATTGAACTACTCGGGCTTTTTTTTTATATGGTTTTTTTTTACCTAAATTGCGTTCTATTTTTGCACGTTTATTATAACCCTCCTCTTGTGTATTATAAAGAGCTCTTTTTTTAAAAAGTTGCCCTCTAGAGGGTTCACCTTGTTCAATTTTACTTACATGGCCTTACTGCATAGAGACAATAAAACTAGGTGTGTATGAGCTTATTTTTAGACGGAATGCTTTAAATTCTGCGATTAGATCTTTTCTACTTTTATAATTAGTACTAGTTCTGCACTTTTTTATCATAACATTACTATCTACATTAGAAAAAGGGAGCTCACTAAACAATTTAGCTACTTCTTCAGCTGAATCACAAAGAACAGGTGATAAATAACTAGTAAAATATGGTTTAATTATGCTTGTAAAGATTTTCTCCACATAAGGTATTCCTACTTTTTCCACGTAAGGTGTTACTACTTTAATTAGAGTTATACTATAAAAATCTATTGTTAATGAAAAAAACCAATTCGTAATAAAAAGATTACTAACTATATTCAAAATAGACAACGAATCTAATAATACTTTTAGTAACATAGATTATCCAAATACTTGTCAAAATATCTATAAACCCTTTTTTACTAAAAATTTTAAGTAAAACCTGATGCACTGTTGAAAAAAAGAACACCAGAATTCTAGAAATTAGGTGATTAAATTCGAATAATATAAAAGGCAAGTTATCTACTAAGTATGGCAGACTAAAATTTATAAAATGTAAAATTAAAGGTGTAATTAAAAACAATTATAGTTAAACCTGTTAGTTTTTAATGGTAATTCTGTGTTTTTGAGAATAAAGGAATAAGAGAATAAACCAGAAATGAATAAACCCTCCAAATATTCCTATATCTTTCGCTAAAAATAAAAGAGATAAGTTATCATAAGCTATAAAAGCTGAAATAAGTAAGATAATAATCGTTACTCTAGAGTACAAGATAGATTTGTCTCGTCTTTATGAAAAAGCATTAGATAAAAGTAATAATATTAATGAATTTAGTAACCTATCAGAATAGAGAGATTCGAACTCCCCCTCTTACATCCTCCCTCTTTTTTTTGCTACTCCCCTTACTTTATATGTAAAAAGTTAGGACCCCCCCAAAAAAAGGGGGGTCCGAACAGGATAGTAATTTCATAGTTATTACGTATTTTTTTTTTTAATATAGCCCCCCCTCTCTCTCTTATTTTTTTTTTTGTAATTTATAAAGTAAAGAATGCAAAAAATATGAGAGAGTGGACAAACAGCATGATATATTAAAACTAAGAAAAAAAAATAGAGAGGAAAGAGCCATTTTCATTCTTCTGAGAAAAGTTGTATAGGTGAAGTATTAGCCTAACTATTTAACTTTAGGATCCTCAATAATATATGGATACAAATAAGAATAATCATACAACATCAACAAAATGTCAGTAAAGTATTCCAGCTTCTAATCCTATATGATGATTATTTGTTAAATGATATGGTAGTACACGTCATAGACCAACAGCTAAAAATGCGGTACCTATCATTACATGTAATCATGAACAATCTATGTTAAAGGCTTTTTATCCTTTATTTCCATTTATTATAGGAATGGGGATAGG
>NW_026056868.1:0-5460 GCF_023758085.1 Alternaria hordeiaustralica | reverse complement strand
TCGACGTAATTACGATTATGCGAAATTACTATCCCTTTTATTTTTTTTCGACATAATTTCTATGAAATTATTAGAAAAAAAATTAGGGATGAGCCCCATCGGGGGTCTTCCCAAAGGGTCAGCCCCTCTCGGGGCTAGAAAAAATTAGGGAGCCTTAGGGACCTAGAGTATTATAGCGGGTAGGATTAATAATTATTAAGTAATAACTCTTCTCCTACGGAGGGCTACGCGCTAGCGCTACGCCCAAATTAGGCGACCCCCTACCATGCAATTAATGATGGTAGTCGGGAAAGGATGTAACAATGAATAACCTAGCAGGAAACCAAAATAATAATTATTTATATTATGAGTAGGTAATCCCCAGAGACTAAACGTTAAATATCCTGTTGATTAACTGGATAATTATATAGTCCATTTATTTTGACACTAATCGAACTTGTGTGAACTATTACTCCTGCTTTAATATTAGTATTAATCGCTTTCCCTTCTTTCAAACTATTATACTTAATGGATGAAGTTACTGATCCTTCATTATCTGTATTAGCAGAGGGTTTCTTTAACGGTGGCCCTAAATCGTATATATTAAATAAAATAGAAGATACCTATAATTTAGCCTTGCTATTTGTAGGTCAAAGAAAAAATAATATAAATAAATTTAAAATGTATTTTCATACTAGAGTAAGAGCTGCTTCTAGAATAGGTCCTCATGATCAAGATGTCATCTCTGTGATAATCGGTTCACTTTTAGGGGATTGCTATGCTAATAATAGATCTGTAGAAGGTACAAGACTTTGTTATAGACAAAGTATAATTCATAAAGATTACCTCTTTTGATTATATAAATTTTATTATGATAGAGGTTATTGTTCTAATTTAGAACCTAGAGTACATACTATTATTTTAAAAAAAGGTGATAAAAAAACAGAACATTTTAGGTATGAATTTAATACTTTTACTTTTAGAAGCTTTAACTGGATTCATAAGATGTTTTACAAAAAGGGTAAAAAGTATATACATCCTGAAATAGAAAATTATTTAACTCCCTTAGCTTTAGCAATTTGAATAATGGACGACGGAGGTTGAACTAAATATGGTGTAAGAATAGCTACAAATGATTTTAAACTTACAGAAGTAGAATTTCTTATTAAAGTTCTTAAAAATAAATTTAATCTCGATTGTACTATTCAATATTTAAAAGATATAGATAGATATTCTATTTATATTAAAAGTTCATCTATTCTAACTTTAAGGGAATGAATAGTACCTTATTTACACTCCTCTATGCTTTATAAAGTAGGTTTATAAACAATTAAAATTTTTATATTGTGAAAGTTCTTCTAACCCCCTACATATATTCGATAGTCAAGAAATATACATATTTCTAAGAATTTGACAAAATTCTTTTAAAAAAGTTTTATACTTTTTCTGGCGACATGAGTGAAAACAGTTAACATATTATTATTATAATTCGTATCTAAGTAATAATACAAGACTGTCGGTAAATAGTTTATTTTCTTTTATTTATCGCAACAGACTGAGTCATTTGTGGGTGTCAAATTATTTGATGCTTAATATACAGTCGACAAGATTTTAATTAAAATCTGCACCAATGATACTGAAGTTACGAATATCCAGATTTCCTAAATAGTGATGGAGATTTTGTTGAGTTTGATTCTTACTTAGTACCTGAATCTGATTTAGAAGAAGGAGCGTTAAGAATGTTAGAAGTAGATAACAGAGTTATTCTACCTGAAATTACACATACTAGATTTATTCTTACTGCAGCAGATGTTATCCACAGTTTTGCCATACCAGCATTAGGAGTAAAATGTGATGCATACCCAGGTAGATTAAATCAATTCTCTGTTTTAATTAACAGATTAGGAACATTCTATGGTCTGAACCATGGCCAAAACTGTAGTGAACCTACGGTTATAAATCATCAAATTGACGGGAAAGCCCTAAAGGAATCTTAACTAAGTAAGTATGGTAACATAACTTATGGCACAGGTAATGACTCGTGGTACAGTAAAATCAAGATTTATTATTCAATGGGCAATCCGCAGCCAAGTACCAAGTATAAAATATTTGGTATGCAGTTCATCGACTAAACGGTGGTTGGTATTATTCGTAATAATAACGCTTAAGATATAGTCAGCCCCCTCCTGAAAAGGTGCAGAAAAATATAAGTATTCTTTATATTTTTTGTTAAATAGATATATTCATTTGGTTGATTATATTTAGGGATTTCTACGATAGTTTGCTAAACTATTTTAATGTATAAATATTCATACAAAAAAGTAAAGCACTTTTCATTATGGTAGTGTTTGCATTGTACAATTAGTAGAAGTGTTTTTAATAAGCATTACACATTTGATAAACGTATTGGTTCAATAGCTGTTATATCTCTAACTATCCCTGCGGGATGGTCCCCTAGTTTTTTTTGAGTAATTTCTCCAAGAAATTACGTAAAAAAAAACAAAGGGGGGGCAGACCAAAGGGTCAGTCCCCTTTTGGGGACTAGAAATTATAGTGCAACTAGATCTTTTAATTCAATAAGACCTTTGGCAAATAATCCAGAGTCTTTAGCGTTAGATCATATCAATAGTGAAAAACCAACGAATTCATCCATTATTAATACAATATTATTAAATCAAAATTTATCCATTACTGACTCTAAATTAGAAGAATTATTAAAAGTTAAAGGTGTTGAATGGGATCTTCCTATATCTACACCGGAAAATAAACAACTTTTAGCGGAGTTAACAGGTAAATCTAAATATAAAGGTTTCTCGGGTGTATATATCTTTATACATAAAAATACAGGGCATAAATACGTAGGTTCATCTAATTTATTAAGACGTAGAATGGATTATTATTTTAAAGGTGATTTCCCTTTAAGTGGTAAATTTTTACCTTTACTTCACAAAGAAGGGGTAAGAGCTTTTAAATTAATAGTATTTAAATTAGATTCTACTATATTTAGTTATAAAGACTCTTTAATGTTAGAACAGTATTATTTAGTAAATAAAGAATTTAACTTGAATACATTAAGAGTTGTTAACGCAGGATCTTCAAAAGGTGATCCTGTATATGTTTATGATTTAACTTGTAGTACTCTTTATTATCATGCGAAATCTAAGATTGAACTAAAAAGAGTATTAAAAATACACACTGAAACTAGTAAAAAGTTTGTAGATTCTAAAAAACCATATCTTAATAAATTCTTACTATTAAGCTATTACATACCTACTGCTTTAACAAGCAATATTCCGGTGGATAAATTAGTAGAGGTTATGCAAAAAGAAAGAAAAGATATGTATATAGTAGGAACTCGTAGAAGTATATCAGTAGAATTAGAAATTAAAGAAGGAAATGCCTTTGTAAATTCAGATTCTATAGGCCAAACTTTAAATTTCGATTCGTTAACATCTTGTATTGAATACTTAAGAGAATTAGGTTTAACGATTAAAAGAGCCACTCTTACTAAATATATAAAAAATGAAAAAGTGTTTCATAATTTCTTATGTAAATTTTCAGATAATATTTTACCGGATCATTTTTCAGAAGTAGGATTAATAATGGATGAATATAAAAAATTAAAAGTAGATGCAGACTTAGATACCTTAAAAGTGAATAGAAAAAATAAACCTATAGTAGTAAAAGGAGAAAATTTTGAGAAAGAATTTGAAAGTATTACGGATACAATTAAATACTTTGGTACTTTAAATATCAAATTAGATAGAAAAGCTCTTTATCTTCATTTAAAAGACGGTAAAAAATATAAAAACTATTCTTTTTCTCATAAATAACTAAATAATAGTTAAAAAAAATAACATACTTTCTTTGACTGGAGTAGTAATAAGTATTATTCAATTACATTAAATAAACGTAGAAATAACCCGCAATGTTCAGAAATTTGTGGTATCCTTCATTCGAGTATGCCAATTGTTGTAGAATCAGTTTCCTTAGAGAAATTCTTATCTTGATTACAAGAACAATAGTTGGATAAAACCCATCTAATAACTCTAGACCCGCCGGAACGGCGGGCCTTTTCCGCTCCCCAAGGGTCAAAGACCTTCGGAGAGGGGACTAGATAGATTTTATTAAAATAATTGTCTTGTACAATTAACATGTTATGAAAGGTAACACCTTACCAGATAGTATAACATATCCCAGTATATACATCTTATGAAGTAACTGGTTAATTGCAGTCTACAATTTATACAGCAATTAAGGGTGGGGGGAGAAGAGTAAAATAAACTTTTGCTTAAAGCCCCCCCCCCCCATAAAAAAAGAAATTAGCTCCATTGGTAGAGCATCCATTTTACACGCGGCAGGTTAAGTGTTCGATTCACTTATTTTCAACTTATTTTTCATAATTACACACCTATCTTAAAGGGAAAATGGTTAAATTTAACCATAATAAACATAAAAATTCATAGTAATGTAGTAAGGATGTACAATATTAATTAAACTTATAACTTTCATTGCTTTGCCCTAATTTATACCAATAATTCATAACAATATTCTATGTTAAACATATTCAAAAATAAACAAAATAGTTTAAACCGTAAACTATCTATCAATAAAAATTTTCTTATAGGGTTTATTAGTAGTATAACTACTGCTGCGATGGGCTATATATTAAGACTTATTCTTTTAAATTATTTAGAATATGACGTTTTTACTAATCTAGATAATTGAACTGTTAGCTTTAGTTACTTTTGCTCTTTAGGTGGTAGTCGTTTTGTAATTAATGAATGACTTAAAGAAAATACTTTCCGAATGCATTCTTGTGGTGGTACTAACCCAGTTGGGTATATTAGTACTATGCAAGCTCCTAATGATCCAGGTATAGGTAGCTCTACACCAGCTGGTAGTTCTGGTGCTTTAATTACAGATGATCGTTTAAAATTACAGCAAAGACTTACTAAAATAGAAGAAAAAGTACAGTACTTTGGGGAACAATATGACGCTGCTAAATATGATTTGGATCAAATTGTACCTAAAAGAGCTTTTTTCATAGAAAGAGGTGAGGAACACCTATGACAAATGGAACATCAAAAAGCTGTTTCTGCAATAAATGATTGTCGTACTAATCTATCTAGTGAATTGAGAATGCAACAAATATTAAAAACCAAATTAGAAAACGAAGATTATTCTATGTCTTCTGCATCTGCTACTACTAAACGTAGCTTCACTCATAGTTCTATGTCTAATGATGATTTCAGTACACGTATTAATAAACGTACATCTGATAATCAATAATTTTATGTAGTTAAAAGCTTTAAGTTAATACATAAAAATAACTTATATAGTTTACCAAATTATTTATAATTGCATTCTCTGGATTAGAACTAGGTATTGCATTTATACAATCACAAGTTTTTGTAGTGTTATCTTGTTCATATATTAAAGATGCATTAGAATTACATTAAAGGTATATTACCTTATTTT
>NW_026056867.1:0-5725 GCF_023758085.1 Alternaria hordeiaustralica | reverse complement strand
CCGAAAATCGAAATCTGCCAAAGCTACTAGACTCTACCAAAGCTACTAGACTCTGCCAAAGCTACTAGACTCTCGAATTTGACTTGGCCGAAATTCGAAATCTGCTAAAGCTACTAGACTCTGCTAAAGCTACTAGACTCTGCTAAAGCTACTAGACTCTGCCAAAGCTACTAGACTCTGGATTTATTCGGCTACAATTTAAAATCTTGCTTAAGCTACTAGACTCTGCGAAAGCTACTAGACTTTGGATTTATTCTTATTTCGCTAAAGCTACTAGACTCTAGACCTTTTTGCCTTGGCTGAAATTTGAAATCCTGCTAAAGCTACTAGACTCTAGACTTTTTTGCCTTGGCCGAAATTTGAAATCCTGCTAAAGCTACTAGACTTTGGATTTATTTCTATTTCGCTAAAGCTACTAGACTCTGGAATTATTTTAGCTTTGCTAGACGTTTTCGTCTAGCGCTAAATATTCGCTAGGCACCTAAGCCTAGCTGGCGTTGCCCTTGTTCGCTAGGCGGGTGCGCTAAAGCTACTAGACGCAGCAGCGCGGCCTTGCTAATTTTTGCGGGCGCGCGCACGGGCTACCTCTACTAAAAACCTTAACACTACGCGCCTATGCGCCTACTATTACGAGATTTTTTACTACGCCTAAACAGCGCGTAGCGCCTCCTCTTTGGTTGCTGTAGGCTAGGCCTGCTTCTTAACTAACGGGGAGGGTATCTATTCTAATTTTAACTAAGCTAGCGGCAGGCTTACGCTTAATAGCTTGTAATAACAAGGCTACTTAACTACTTACACAACCTGGCTAGACAACTAAGTTGTCTGTAAAGGATTTAATTCTGCGCACTGTACAATTGCAATACGCCGGCGAACAGCCCTAATTTCTATAGAACTGCTAACGCCGGCCTAGTAAGGTTCTAGGCTAAAGGCCTATTCGTATCCGACTAGTGCAGGTAGAAATTACCCTGTTCTGGCATAGATTCTAACTTAGAGGCGTTTAGCTATAATCTAGCAGATAGTAGCTTTGTAGTAATGCCTAGTTAGACAGCTGCAAAAACTAATTATCTAAAACTGCGGTTCCTCTCGTACTAAGCGGTATTACTATTAGAGTAAGGTTATTAGTAGAGTAAAACTAACCTGTCTTACGACGGTCTAAACCTAGCTTACGTTCTCTATTAGTGGGTAAACAATCTAACGCTTACTAAATTCTGCTTCGGTATAATAGAAAGAGCTGATATTAAAGGATTAAAAAGCAACGTTGCTATGAATGCTTAGCTGCTACAAGCTAGTTATCTCTGTAGTAACTTTTTTAGCACCTCTATGCTTATATTTTAAGCGATTAAAGAATTGATAGGCTACACTTTTATAGTTTGTATTTACACTAAAAATTAAAATTAAGAGGACTTTTGCTCTTTTGCTCTACTAGAGATTTCTGTTCTCTATAAGTTCCTCTTAGAACACCTGCGTTATAGTTTAACAGATGTGCTGCTCTAGCTAAACTCTCTACCTAACAATGTCTTTAACCTGAATTAGCCTACGAAGGACTTTTAAACTAGAAGTTAGGCGGTAAAACCTAGCTCTGCTTTATCGAATAAGTAAAAAAATAATAAGGGTAGTGGTATTTTACTAGCGCCGAAGCTTCTACCTATTCTACACTCTCTATGTCTTTTTATAATGTTAAATTAGAGTTAAGCTTAATAGAGTCTTCTTTCCCCGCTAATTTGGCTAAGCCCGTTCCCTTAGCTGTAGTTTCGCTAGATAGTAGATAGAGATAGTGGGAATCTCGTTAATCTATTTATGCGCGTTACTAATTAGATAACGAGGCATTTAGCTACCTTAAGAGCACAGGGGCTGAAAACCGGAATTTCTAGCCCTATACCTTGTAGTTTTCCGCAAGAAGTAGACTATATCTTAAGCCGCTAGATAGCTCTAGTAACCTACTTCTATTTAGCTGTTAAACTGTATGCGTAGACGCCTGCAGGCGCCCGTAGCACTTGGCTGCGGATTATCTATTGCACTAGGCTTGCGCCTAGCTTATTCTATGCGTTATTACTATTCTCTAGGTTATTACCCTAGTGCGCACTATGCCTTTCGGCTAGCTGCGGTAGCATAGGCTTTAGGAACTTCTTGCAATTTAAGAATGTTGCTAGTGCAGGGCGCGTTGCCGCGCCCGCGCTGACTAGAGCTCGCCTTTTACGTCTCTGTTGTAACTCTTACAAGGTTAAGTTATAGTTACTTCTGCTGTTTACCTGCGCTTGGTCGAATCTCTTCGCTTTAACATTTAGAGCACTAGGCAGAAATTATATTGCGTTAACACTATTTTCTAGCTATCGCAATACTATGTTTTAATTAGATAGTTAGATTTCTCTTGTCTGTACTAGTTCTAAGTTGGTTGTTAAACGTGCGCCGGACGGCCGAAGCCTGCTAAGAGTGTTAGCACTCTAGCGCTGAAAGGCGCCTACCTTGCGGTTAGTGCTCTTCTGCGCTAGAGGCGTCTCTCTAAGGCCTAACGCACCTAACTCTTAGAGCTAATTCTTTTCCCGAAGTTACGGATCTATTTTGCTGACTTCTCTTATCTATATTGTTTTATTAACTAGAGGCTGTTTACCTTAGAGACCTGCTGCGGTTATAAGTACAACCTAGCATGAAAACTATTTCTTTAAGCGGATTTTTAAGGCTTGTTAGAAGCGCACTAAACGCTGTAAAAGTGCAGCGCTCTTCTAGCTATTAAACTCTAGCTTCGGACAAACCGATTTTAGGGTAATAGACTGTTAAGAAGAAAAGAGAACTCTTCTTAGAGCTTCTGCTAAGGTCTCTGCTCTTAGTTGCGTTGCCGCGGAGAATCTATATCTAGATACTAGAATTTTAACTAGTTTCTCTTTCGAGAGCGCAGCGCAAGCGCTGACATTAAAACGGAATTACTCTATCTCTTAGAATTGATTAACCCGTGTCTAACTGCTGTTTACACAGAACCTTTCTCTACTTTAGTTCTTAAAGTTCTTATTTAAGTATTTGCTACTACCACTAAGATCTGCACTAGAGGCCGTTCGACCCGGGGTTACCTCTAAGGCTTCGTTACGGACCTCTACGCCTGCCTACTTGCCGGAGTGTAAATTCTACTCCGGCGGGGGGGTATAAGTAACACGCTTAAGCGCTATCTATTTTCAGAGCTAGTTTATTTGGCAGGTAAGTTGTTACACATTTCTTAGCGGATTCTAACTTCTATAGCTACTGTTCTGCTGTCTAGATAAACTAACACCTTTTGTAGTGTCTAATAAGCGTGTATTCCGGCACTTTAACCCTCTGTTCGGTTTATCCTGCATCGCTAGTTCTGCTTACTAAAAATAGCCTACTAATAACGTTTTATTTAACTGTCCACGTTTAATTAAGTAACAAGGACTTCTTACATATTTAAAGTTTAAGAATAGGTAAAGGCTGTTTTAGCCCCTAGGCCTCTAATTATTCGCTTTACCTTATAAAACTAAATACGTTACTGCTATTCTAAGAGAAACTTCGGCAGGAACTAGCTACTAGATAGTTCGATTAGTCTTTCGCCCCTATGCCTAAATTTAATAATTGATTTGCACGTTAGAACTGCTGCGAGCCTCTACTAGAGTTTTCTCTGGCTTTACTCTATTTAAGCATAGTTTACTATCTTTTAGGTTCTAATAGCTATGCTCTTACTTAAATTCTTCTGAAGATATTAGAATTAGTTAATAGTGCACTCTTGCGGGTTTCTACCTCTGTTTACTTTTATTACGCGCTTGGGCTTAACACCTAAACACTTGCATAGATGTTAGACTTCTTAGTCTGTGTTTTAAGACGGGCTGCTTATAGCTATTACGCTAGCATTCTAGTAGATGCGCGGACCTTAGTCTAGGCTAGTAGTATGTTGTCTCCTCTATAAGGCCTCCCCGAAGAGAGGTACGTAACAGAGACCTTTATTCTACTGCCTAAACTAATGCTAGCTTGCCTGCAGAAGAGTGCACTAGGCAAAAGCCTAGATAAGCAACTGCAAGCAAGTCTGGCTGCAAGCGCTTCCCTTTTAACAATTTTACGTGCTGTTTAACTCTCTTTCTAAAGTGCTTTTTATCTTTTGATTACTCTACTTGTGCGCTATTAGTCTCTAGCTAATATTTAGCTTTAGAAGAAATGTACCTTCTATTTAGAGCTGCATTCCTAAACAACTTAACTTGTTGAAGGGGCTTTACACGGCAATAGCTAGCGACTACGTACAGGATTCTTACCCTCTGTAACGTTCTGTTCTAAGGAACTTAGACTGCTGCTAAAGCTAAAGCGCCTTCTGCAAATTACAACTCGGACTCTAAAAGAGCTAGATTTTAAATTTAAGCTGTTGCCGCTTTACTCGCTGTTACTAGGGTAATTCTAGTTGGTTTCTTGTGCCTCCGCTTATTAATATACTTAAGTTTAGCGGGTATCTCTACCTAATCCGAGGTTAAAGATTAAAAAAAAGGCTTGCTAGACGCTAACCTTAGCTAGCAAAGAGCGCGACTTATGCTGCGCTCCGAAACTAGTAGGCCGGCTACTAATAACTTTAAGGCGAGTCTCTAGTAAACTAGAGACAAAAGACGCCTAACACTAAGCAAAGCTTAAGGGTATAAATAACGCTCGAACAGGCATGCCCTTTAGAATACTAAAGAGCGCAATGTGCGTTTAAAGATTTAATAATTTACTAAATTCTGCAATTTACACTACGTATCGCATTTCGCTGCGTTCTTTATTAATGCTAGAACTAAGAGATCTGTTGTTAAAAGTTGTAATTAATTACGTTGTTACTAACGCTAATTGCTATTGCAAAAGGTTTGTAGTTAGTTCTAAGAGCGGGCGAGCCTACCTAGGAAACAAGAAGTACGTAAAAGACACGGGTAAATAATTTAGTAGAGCTGGCTCTGCTGCGCACGCCGTGAAGTAGTGCCTAGTAGAGGGTGTCTAGCCTGCCTTGTTATTGTGTAATAATCCCTCTGCAGGTTTACCTATAGAGACCTTGTTACGACTTTTACTTCCTCTAAATAACTAAGTTTAGAGAACTTTTTGGCTTAGGGTAGTTGTTGCTAACCTCTCTAAGCTAGTCTAAACGCCTTACTAAGCTATTTAATTGGTAGTAGCGACGGGCGGTGTGTATAAAGGTTAGAGACGTAATTAACGCATGCTAATAATACGCGCTTACTAGGCATTTCTTGTTAAAAAGCAATAATTGTAATGCTTTATTTCTAGCACGACAGAGTTTAACAAGATTACCTAGACCTTTTAGTTAAGGTAAAGAACTTGTTAGCTCTGTTAGTGTAGCGCGCGTGCGGCCTAGAACATCTAAGGGCATTATAGCATTAAACATTCTGCACTGGAATAATACTAACAGCTGCAGGCTGTCCTCTAACGCCTTAGCCTGTCGGGCCTTATTGTTAGAGCTTGGTTACCTAAGGGAGTAGCACGTACCTTAAGCTAGCCGAAGCTAGCCTATCTCTTTTCGCGCGTTACGACGGCTAAACGTTACTTTAGCTCGCTACAGGATTAGCTAATCTGCACACGCACTAGCAGATCCGGCGTCCTCTATACTAGGTGATGTTGCCCGCGTCACAAGCCTATGGCTGGGCTTGCCTTCCCCCGACAGTTGGGGACTTCCCCGGGAAGGTCAAGACGCTGGACTAGCGATTATCTTTACCGAGGCTCAGGGTTAGGGTTAGGGTTAGGGTTAGGGTTAGGGTTA
>NW_026056866.1:0-5734 GCF_023758085.1 Alternaria hordeiaustralica | reverse complement strand
AATAACTCTTATCTTCTTATCTCTCTTTCTGCAATTGCCAAAAGATCTAGTAATAAACTAATTATTAGTCTATGCAATATAACGCATAGACTAATATAATTAGTACTAGTCTAGATTATAAATCTAGGAGATAAGAAGGATTTAGCGGACTTAGATTATAAATCTAGGAATTAATAGGAATTAAGCGGATTTAATTATAAATTCTTATCTCTAGGCGGAAATAGGCGGATATTTACGCAATTATTCTATTAGCTATTTTCTATAAAAGAAATAGCAATTCTCTATAGTTATTCTTTACCTAGCAACAATATTATTACCTTTTACCTATTATCTACTCTGCAATTAATTATTGCAATCTTTATTAGTTATACTATTTATTATAGTATTAAACTACTTTGTTCTAACAAAGCTATATTCTATTATTAGAGAATAGTTCTTGTTACCTATCTATTCTTTACAAATAATAAAGATAAAGTTATTATAGTAATAATAACTAAGATTGCAGACTTTTATTTTTTAGATAATTAATAACTTAAAGAATTCTCTCTTTTTCTCTAAGAGAGATTATAAATACTAGTATATATAAAGTAGAACGCGTTTTTAAAGCGTCTTTTTATATATAGAATTCTAGTAAAATAAATTCTTTAAGCTTATTAAAGCCTCTAGCTAGTTTACTTTTAAAATAATATATATAAGTAACTAACTACTCTCTAAATAGAGAAAACGTATATAAAACTCTATTATCTTATATTTCTATAAGTAGAGTAAGCAGAGACTAATACTAGTAAAAGTCTTAGCTAATACTACTATTTTATTAATATTTAATAAGAAGTACTCTAATTTCTTTCTTATTAATTATTAATAATAATAACTAAAAGCTTTTTTTCTTATTATTATAAAATAATAATAAGTACTTTTCTTTTTATTATTAATTATAATAGAGGCTAATTAACTACTAAATAAAGATTATAAATCTTTAAATAGCTTAAAGCTAAAAAGGTACTATTATAATAATAGACAAAAAGTATAAGTTAAACTATATAGTTCTAAAATAGATATTTTATTAATTCTAAAGAATTACTCTTTTAGAATAAATAAAAATCTTTTTCTTTTAAATATATTAATTACTTAGAATAAGTAATAATATAAATAAAATATGTTCTAATAAAGCTATAAGCGTCTAGCTAGGCTTATAACCTATAAAGAATAGATAAGTAATAAGAACTATTCTCTAATAATAGAATATAGCTTTGTTAGAATAAAGTAGTTAAATACTATAATAAATAGTATAACTAAAAAAGATTATAATAAAGTAATTACAAAGTAAATAGTAGGTAAAAAGTAATAATATTATTACTAGGTAAAGAATAACTATAGAGAATTACTAATTCTTTTATAGAAAATAGCTACTAAAATAATTATGTAAATATCTACCTATTTCTACCTAAAAATAAGAATTTATAATTTAATCTACTTAATTCTTAGATTTATAATCTAAGTCTACTAAATTCTTCTTATTTTTTAGATTTATAATCTAGACTAGTACTAATTATATTAGTCTATATATTATATTGTATAGACTAATAATTAGTTTATTACTAGATTTTTTAGTAATTATAGAAAGAGAGATAAGAAAATAAGAGTTATTAAATTATATAATAACTTTAATATTAACTAAGCTAAGATAAATAGAGGTGTTTTAGAATTTTCTAGTGTAGTAGATTAAAACTAGCTACTAAAAATCTTAATTACGTAAGCAATTAGATTTACTAGAAATTTTTCTAATTTGTTAAGAAATAATAATAAGTACAATCTTAACAAAGCTTAATAATAATAAAAAGATAATAATAACTAAGTTATTATAATCTTTATAATTATAAAATAGATCTAGCCTTTAGAGATATAAGTCTATAGCTAACTATTAGTTTTCTTTTTTTTCTAAATAGTATATAGTATAAATTTAATTTTAAAAAGCTAATTAATATAGAAGCTACTTATTATAAAAAGGTTATTAGTAGATATAATAGATAGAAGTATAGTAAAGTAATAAAACTATACTAGAGTTTTTAGAAGTAGTATAAGTAATTCTATATAATATATAAGTAGTATAGTAGAATATATATACTAATAGACTTAGATAGAGATTAATAGTTTATTTAGTAGTATTTAAGATTTGTATATATTATAGATATATAGCTTAATCTAGATTACCTTAGTTAACTCTAAAGTAAACTATAATAGATTAGTTTAGACTATTCTAGAATTATTAGAATCTAAGTAAAAATAAAAGAAATACTTATATTCTAGAAGCGTTTAAGAATAGTATAACTAAAATAATTTAATTCTTACTAGCTAGAAATACTCTAAGTAAATAAGCTTATACTAGTACTACTAGTCTAGATAGTAACTAAGTGTAGAAAAATTAATATCTTTTTTAAATTTTCTAAGTTTTTATAGCTTAATTACAAGCTTTCTTTTATTAAGAATAGTTTTATTATTAGTAGTGTAAGCTAGATAGCTTATACTTTTAATAATTTACTTTAAAAAAAAATTAAATTCTATCTTAAAAGAAGCTAAGCTATTTTATTCTTAGATAATAATATTTAATAATTACTATATTAAGTTAATATAAATCTATCTCTAGTCTTTTAAAATAATAAATCTAATAAGTTTTTAATATTATATATCTAGTATTAAATTAACTCTATTATTTAATTTTAAATAGCTATTCTATATTCTAAAAGTTTTACTAAATAAATTTATTATATAATTACTTATATACACTATATATTATTCTAAAATATTTAAATATACTAAAGTGGCTTAATATTTCTACACTTTATTAAGCACTTTTAGTATTTAAAATTATTAAAATTAATTTCTTTTATTAGCTTTTCTTAACTTTATATCTAGTAGTATAAGTAGTATACTACTATTATAAAGTTAAGTTAATTATTTTCTATAATATTTTAAGAAACTTAGTATTTAACTTATTTAACTTAATAAACTTTCTATTATAGTAAAGTATTAATGTAGAGCAGAGTAATAAAACGCAGTTAGTAACTCTATATAGTAATCTTAATATAGGTATATTTTCTAAACACCTTATACTTACTATATATAGCTATAATACTTAATAAAACTCTCTTTATAACGTTTACTATAGATATAGTGCTTTAATAATAATAATAATAATAATAATATACTTATAGAGAGTAATAGTAATAGAGGCTTCTCTAGTATACTTAGAAGTAGACTTAGAAGTAGTAATAGGCAAGCTACAGAGCTATAAAAATATTAAAATAATCTTAAAAGTTAATATAGAAGCTTTCTAAGCGTAGGTAAACTTTAGGTCTAGAATAATATTAAATTATAGTACTACTATAAAATGTAAAAAAATATTTACGCAGGTAAACTATAGTATAGAGAATAGTAGTCTAAAGAGAATTATAAGAACTTTATATATAGAGAATACTTTTCTTTATTCTATATCTTTCTTAATACCTCTACGCACTTTAAAACTTCTAAGAATCTACTAATATATCTACTAAATACAAAGAACCTTCTATACTAAACTTCTCTTCTATACTTACTATTAAGGCTCTAGTTCTTATAATAATAATAATACTTAGCGTAATAGAACGTGCTACTTTAGTAAACTTTACTAGCTATATATGTAGCTCTTCTAGTTCTTTCTAGAGACTCTAAAATAAAAGACTTATAGTAGATAGCTATAAAAATAAAGCTAGAGAAAGGCTTTTATTAGAATAGTAAAAGGTAGATAAGTGTAATTACTTCTATAGGCAACGCCTTATAGCTTTATATATTATAAGTATATACTATCTTACTTAAATAACCTTTCTTTATAATATTATAATAATTATAGAAAAATAGTTTAATTAGCTTAGTATATTAGATAAGAAGCTAGGTAGTTTAAAGCTAGTAACCTAAAATAAGCTTAACTTTATTAAGCTTATAGTAAGTAATATTTTTCTTACCTAAAGGTAGATAGTACTCTACTAGCTATATAAGGTAGTGTATATATAGTATATAGAAGGCTGTAGTAAGAGCTAGAGACTTATTAGTATAGATAGAAAATAGGTAGGTAGGTAATAGTAAATGTAGATAGTAAGTATAGTAGTTACGTAATATAGCTACTAATATAGCTAGCTTATAAGTAATTACGCATAAAATATAGGTTACTAGTAATCTTATAGATATTATATAGGTATCTTAAGTTATCTTAGAGGCTTTATACTAGTAATAGGCTTACTTAGTTTCTTTTTAGTATTACGCAATTATATAAGGCTAGTACTAGTACTAGTAAATAGTCTAGATAGCTATTAGTAATTTATAATAAATATAAAGTAGTTAGCTTATTATAATTATGTACGTAGTAACTATTATATTAGTAGTAATAGTAATAGTAGTAGTAGTGTAGATGTAAGTGTTATAAGTTATAAATCTAAGCTTACGTTAGAGATTTTTTAAGTTTACTTTTAGAGTCTAATATAGTAACACGTTATTACGTAATTATATAATTACGTAATTACTTAATTTTAAAAAAAGTACGCTATAGGCTCTGTCTCTTAGGCCTAGAGAGAATAAACTTTCTATTTTATTACTACTTCTATAGCTTTGTTATTAATATTCTATCTCTATAATTTTTAGATTAGAGTTATAAGTATAGAACTTAATATTTAGATAGTAAGCCTAAGTTTTAAAAAGCTAAATAAAGTTAACACCTTTTTATTATATATACTAGTTAGAAAATTTTATATTTTCTAACTAGCTATTATTTTATAAAACTCTTAGTTTACTTTTTTATAAAACTTAAATTACTAGCTATACTATTATAAAACTTTACTTTAAATCTTATAAGTACTTAAGTTTCTTTTTAGTTTTAGTGTAGTTTAAATTATTTTATTTATTAGTAAACTAAGTATTCTTTAGTAAGCTAGTTTTAAAAGAGGAAAGTCTATTACTAGTATATAAAAAGATATATTTCTAAAAGAGTTAAAATTCTATAAAGATATAGGCGTTAGGTAGACTAAGGCTTAAGTTCTTAGTACTACTATCTCTAGCGTAGTTAAAGCTTTTTAAATTTAAAGTAGTAAGATAACTATTCTATAAATACTAATATCTACTTATAGTAAAGAGAATTATAATATAATTATATATTTTTAATAGCTTATAACTAATAAAGCTATAGATTATAAAGTAATAAAATACTAAAATATTTAGTAAGTAAGATTATACTTCTATATATATACTCTTTATTCTTTATTTTAATCTATATTTTTATTTTTATATTATAGCTTATAGTAAATTAAAGATCTACAACTTATTAAAGATATATATAGTAGCTTAAATCTAATACTAAAGCTATACTAATACGCGCTAGATAATTTCTTAATTATATTTCTAATAATTTTTTTATAAGTTTCTTAGTATTAGTAAGTTTAAAGCTAATTTTATTACTAGTTATATTACCTCTATTAATTATAGTCTTATACTATAATACGTTACTTATTAAAGCTTTTATAGACTACTCTAAAACTACTATAATAAAAAAAGCTTTTAGTTAAACTATTTTAGTAATTATTGTAAAGAATAGAGAGGTAACAATAACTATTCTCTAATAATAGAATATAGCTTTGTTAGAACAAAGTAGTTAAATACTATAATAAATAGTATTAACTAATAAAGATTGCAATATAATTGCAAAGTAGAT
>NW_026056865.1:0-6087 GCF_023758085.1 Alternaria hordeiaustralica | reverse complement strand
TAATAACTCTAATATTAACCGGGCTAAGACAAATAGAGGTGTTTTAGAACCTTCTAGTGTAGCAGATTAAAACTAGCTACTAAAATCTTAATTACGTAAGCAATTAGATTTACTAGGAATTTTTCTAGTTTGTTAAGAAATTACAATAAGTGCAATCTTAACAAAGCTTAATAATAATAAAAAGATAATAATAACTAAGTTATTATAATCTTTACAGTATATATAAAGTAGAACGCGTTTTTAAGGCGTCTTTTTATATATATAATTCTAGTAAAATAGATTCTTTAAGTTTATTAAAGCCTCTAGCTAGTTTGCTTTTAAAATAATATACGTAGGTAACTAACTACTCTCTAAATAGAGAAAACATATATAAAACTCTATTATCTTATATTTCTATAAGTAGAGTAAGCAAGAACTAATACTAGTAAAAGTCTTAGCTAATACTGCTATTTTATTAATATTTTAATAAGAAGTACTCTAGTTTCTTTCTTATTAATTATTAATAATAATAACTAAAAGCTTTTTTCCTTATTATTATAAAATAATAATAAGTACTTTTCTTTTTATTATTAATTATAATAGAGGCTAATTAACTACTAAATAAAGATTATAAATCTTTAAATAGCTTAAAGCTAAAAAGGTACTATTATAATAATAGATAAAAAGTATAAGTCGAACTATACAGTTCTAAAATAGATATTTTATTAATTCTAAAGAATAACTCTTTTAGAATAAATAAAAATCTTTTTCTTTTAAATATATTAATTACTTAGAACAAGTAATAATATAAATAAAATATGTTCTAACAAAGCTATAAGCGCCTAGCTAGGCTTATAACCTATAAAGAATAAAGAGGTAATAATAACTATTCTCTAATAATAGAATATAGCTTTGTTAGAACAAAGTAGTAAAATACTATAATAAATAGTATAACTAATAAAGATTTGCAATAAAGTAATTACAAAGTAGATAGTAGGTAAAAAGTAATAATATTATTGCTAGGTAAAGAATAACTATAGAGAATTGCTATTTCTTTTATAGAAAATAGCTACTAGAATAATTGCGTAGATGTCTGCCTATTTCTACCTAAAGATAAAGATTTATAATTAAATCTACTTAATACCTAGATTTATAATCTAAGTCTGCTAAATCCTTCTTATCTTCTAGATTTATAATCTAGACTAGTACTAATTATATTAGTCTATGCGTTGTATTACATAGACTAATAATTAGTTTATTACTAGATCTTTTAGTAATTATAAAAAAAGAGATAAGAAGATAAGAGTTATTAAATTACGTAATAACTCTAATATTAACTAGGCTAAGACAAATAGAGGTGTTTTAGAATCTTCTAGTGTAGCAGATTAAAACTAGCTACTAAAATCTTAATTACGTAAGCAATTAGATTTACTAGGAATTTTTCTAATTTGTTAAGAAATTATAATAAGTGCAATCTTAACAAAGCTTAATAATAATAAAAAGATAATAATAACTAAGTTATTATAATCTTTACAAAATCTAGGCTTATATTAGAGATATTTTAAGTTTACTTTTAGAGTCTAATATAGTAACGTGTTATTACGTAATTATATAATTACGTAATTTTAAAAAAAGTACGCTATAGACTCTATCTCTTAGACCTAGAGAGAAATATAGTACTTATACTAAGTTTATAATACTTAGTAAAAGTATATAAGAAATTAATATAGATAGTAGTTAGATATCTTTATATATAATTTATAGTTAGAGTTCTTTATTTTTAGCTTTTAATCTATTATTACTTTATTTAAAGTATTATTATTCAAGCTTATTTTATTAGTAGCTACTACTAGTATTTTAGTCTTAGGCTTTATATTTTAAAAATTAGTACTCTTAGAATTAGTAGCGTAATTAGTATAAATATTATTACTCTTAGTAGTAAGACTCTTAGTCTTAGTAGTAAGATTTTTAATTTTAGTATTATAATTCTAAGCTTTATAATTACTAGTTAAATAGCTTAATATTTAGTATAGTAAGTAGTAGATTTTACTACTATACGTATTATTAGCTAACTAAGACTAAGTATAAGAAAAAGCTAATATATACTAAGTATAAGTACTTAGTACTTAAGATTTATATATAAACTTATACTACTAAGACTACTTATTTCTAAGCTTAAGTTAAAAACTTTAAAAATAGCTAAGCTAATAAAAATAAGTTTAATAAGTATAATTATAAAAGTTATAATTAAAGAAATTATTATAGTAGAATATTAATATAGAGTAAAGTAACAAAACATAGTCTAGTAACTCTATATAGTAATCTTAATATAGATATATTTTCTAAATACCTTGTATTTACTATAATATAGTAGTAGGTTAAAGAAATTATAACTATAGTAGTTAGTAAGTTAGTAGCTATATAAGTTTATTAAAAAAAAACTTTAGTAATTTAGCTATTTTATACTTATATTAATTCTTAGTAATTATTTCTTTATAACTGTACGCTATTTAGAGTAACTAAGATCTAGCTTAAATATAATTAACTCTTATAGTAGTAGTCTAAATAAAGCTCTTTTTACTCTATTTACTTTTTAAGAATAAGATATTATTAATCTTATAAGTTAAGTAGCTATTTAAACTTTTTAAACTATTACTAAATAAGTAATTTAAGTAATTTATTTTTAAATATAATTATACTCTCTAAATACTTAATTTTAAATAATTCTTTAGTATATTTCTACTATAGCTATATATTCTAGATATTAATATACTTAAGCTAAGTAGTAATATACTTATTTTCTTTAATAACTAGCTTAATAGTCTACTAATTATTATACTAGACTATTTAAAGTTTTCTAAGATTAAGTACTAACTTCTTAAATAAGCGTCTAAGTACTATAGCTTTCTTAGTAGTATACCTAAAAGTAAGTAGCTTTACTTTTATAGTAAAAGTAGTAACTTTACTTTACTTAGTAGCTTTCTAAAATATTATATATTCTTATATAGTATAGTAATATATTTAAAAAATAATTAGTAAGTCTCTAAATTATAAGAAAAAAATATATTTCTAGTAATAATTAGATTATACTTATTATAAGTACTATACTAGATTATATTATAGTAAGTATAGTAGAGATATATAATTACTTACTCTATAGCTTTTTTATACTTATTACTTAAATTTATAAAAAAATATAAGAGCTTTAAAGTAGTATACACTATATTTACTTAAAGTATAATTACTATATAAAGTATAAAGCTAACTGTTTTCTAGTATCTTTTAATTTTAGGCGTAGTTACTTCTTTAGTATTCTTAATTAGCTTTTGTAATAGTAGAGGTATTAAAAAAAATTATTATTTTTTAAGCTTAAAGTTCCTAAGTATCTTATTTATATATATATTATAAAAAAGTATAATAGTCTTTAGATATTAGTTTTTAATTTTATAAATACTAAGAAACTACTCTATATCTCTCTTATCTTATATTTTATACTTACTAGAGATTTTAGCTTATATAGCTATTACTTATTACTCTATATCTTTATAATAAAGTAATAAAATATTATTAATATAAAAAAGAATAAGAATCTTATATTCTTAATTAAAGAAGAGGTAGAGCTCTTTTTAAGAAGCTATTATACTTATAGCTCTTAGTATTTCTAAAAACTTCTTATACTATAATAGTAGAGAGTCTTATAATTTATAAAGCGCCTAGTTAAGCTATATATATAATTCTAGCTTTCTAAAGCTATCTAGTATCTTATAAATTACTAAATTCTTTACTATAATTTTTATATTAAGAAATACTTTTATAATATTAAACTATTTAATCTTTAGATTACTTTAAGTAGTAATTACTATTATAGCGTAAAAGAACTTTATAGTAAGTATTACTATATAAGTAAAGTTAATTAAGTTTTTTTTCTAGAGATTACTATAAACTATAATTTCAGCTTTATATTTAAAAAGATAGCTATTTTAATTATATTATAAGTCTATACTTATTTTAATAGAAGTAGCTAATTTTAGACTTATAATTTATAGAGTTCTATTTAAATTTTTTTTTTACTTAACTAATTAATCTCTCTTTTAGAGGTATTTTTAAAAAGTATATATATTAGATTCTAAATTAGTTATTTCTATAATCTAGGTAGCTCTTAGAGATTATTATAGTATTAGTAAGTAGCTTTTAGCTTATACTTACTAAGTATAGTAGCTATAAAAATAGAGTTTATAGTCTTATAGCTAGCTTAATTATTTTAGTCTTTTTAAAAACTAAAAAGGTAGGTCTTATAAAAGTTAATTTAGGCTTACTTATTAACTAAGTTTATAATTACTATATTTACGCTATTTACGCTATTACTCTCTAGTTAATTACTAGACTAAGTAGACTATTTACTCTTACTTTTAAAGCGTTTTAATAGTTAATAGATATTTATAAAGAAAAAGTACTTAAGCTCTTTATTTATAACTCTTTTACTATAGTGTATTTTAGAGAATTTAGCTATTAGCTAATTCTATAGCTATATTAATTATTAAGAAAAAGCTACTATTTTAGATAGCCTATCTTTTAGTCTCTTTAGTACTTACTTTAGTTAAGTAAGTTTTTTATCTATTTTTATAGAACTAAAGTTTATTATAATAAACTTAATAGATAGAGTTAGATTTTTTAATCTATATATAGAAGGCTCTTTACCTTTAAACTTTAATAAGTTAGCTTTTTTAAGTATATATACTACTCTTTTACTATTAAAAACTTTATAATTACTTTAATTATCTATCTCTAAAATTTTATACTTAGGT
Source organism: Alternaria hordeiaustralica (assembly GCF_023758085.1). NCBI lineage: Eukaryota > Fungi > Ascomycota > Dothideomycetes > Pleosporales > Pleosporaceae > Alternaria > Alternaria hordeiaustralica. The sequence continues at coordinate 1,303 of NW_026056865.1, read as the reverse complement.
ATAAGTTCTAAAGTAGTAAGCTTAGTAGAAAGCTATTAATTATTAAAAGATTTTAATAAAATACTAGTTTTATACTTTATCTCTCTTAAATTAATAAAGTCTTAATTAATTTTAATAACTAGACTAACTTTATTACTTTAATTATAGCTTATATTATCTTTAAGATTTTACTTAGTAGTTAATAGCTTTATTATACTAACTATTTAATTTATATATAAAATATTAAGTTTCTTTATTAAATTAATAAGGTTACTATTATTAAGTATTTTAACTTACTTTATTACTTAATCTCTAGTTAGCTTTTCTTTATACTTACTTTAATAGAACTTATACTTATTAAAAGTTATATTATAAGTTATAATTACTTTATTAATTACTAGTTCTTATTTTATTATATATATTAGAAGCTAAATAGCTAATAAGATATTCTATATAGCTATAAAGCTTAACTTAAAAGTTTTAATAGTACTTTCTAGCTACATAATTACTATTACGTAGATATATATAATAGCTATAAGTGTAAATTCTACTCTAATCTAAATAAAAATTAGTAGTCTAGTACTTAATCTTAGGTAGCTAGTAATATTAGAGGTACTTTCTAAACTACTTATATAATATCTAATTAATAAATTAGTAGCTATAAAGTGTAAAGAATAGATAGGTAACAAGAACTATTCTCTAATAATAGAATATAGCTTTGTTAGAACAAAGTAGTTAAATACTATAATAAATAGTATAACTAATAAAGATTTGCAATAAAGTAATTACAGAGTAATAATAGGTAAAAGGTAATAATATTATTGCTAGGTAAAGAATAACTATAGAGAATTGCTATTTCTTTTATAGAAAATAGCTACTAGAATAATTGCGTAAATATCCGCCTATTTCCGCTATAAGATAAAGATTTATAATTAAATCTGCTTAATTCCTATTAATTCCTAGATTTATAATCTAAGTCTGCTAAATCCTTCTTATTTCCTAGATTTATAATCTAGACTAGTACTAATTATATTAGTCTATGCGTTGTATTGCATAGACTAATAATTAGTTTATTACTAGATCTTTTAGTAATTGTAGAAAGAGAGATAAGAAGATAAGAGTTATTAAATTACGTAATAACTCTAATATTAACTAGTCTAGGATAAATAAAGGTGTTTTAGAATCTCCTAGTGTAGTAGATTAAAACTAGCTACTAAAATCTTAATTACGTAAGCAATTAGATTTACTAGGAATTTTTCTAATTTGTTAAGAAATTACAATAAGTGCAATCTTAATAAAGCTTAATAATAATAAAAAGATAATA
>NW_026056864.1:0-7503 GCF_023758085.1 Alternaria hordeiaustralica | reverse complement strand
TATTACCTTTTACCTATTATCTACTCTGTAATTAATTATTGCAATCTTTATTAGTTATACTATTTATTATAGTATTTAACTACTTTGTTCTAACAAAGCTATATTCTATTATTAGAGAATAGTTCTTGTTACCTATCTATTCTTTACAGTTATATCTAGTAATTATAAGATATTTAGAAAATATACTTATATTAAAATTACTATAAAAAATTACTAACTACGTAATATAACTCTACTCTATATTAATACTTTACTATAAAAAGTATTTTTCTTTTCTAAAATTAAGATACAATTCTTCTTTATTTAAAAGTAAGATAATCTTAATTACTAGTTATAAAGTATAATATTTTAGACTACTATTTTAAGCGTAAAACTAATTATACTACTATAAATTTTAAGATTATAGCTTATAAATATTATCTTATTACTATAAAGTAGATAATAACCTTTTAGAGCTCTTTTAGACTTAGACAAAAGTAAAAACTTTAATCTTAGCTATAGCTAATTTGTAATTAGCTAAATATTAGTAATATAATTTTAGAAGTTTAATATAGTTTCTTAAACTTAATAAAAAATTTAATTTCTTAAAAGACTTTGTCTAAGAATTAAAGATATACACTAGAAGTCTAGCTAATTAGAATTTAGAAAAGTATAGTAGGTAAAAAAAAGCTAGAGTTTATCTTAGCTATCTATTTATATTACTTAAGACTTAGTCTAAGATAATCTAGAGCTTTACTCTAAACTAGTAAAGCTATTAATAATAAATAGGTTATTTAGTTAATTATAATGTTTAAAAGATTTAAAATAGAAAACTTCTTAGTAAAATAATCTTTTAGTGTTACCTACTAATAAGTAAACCTTATTTCTTTATTTACTACATTAGCTACTAGAATAAATAGTAAATAGTAAAGAATAAAATATTTAAACTATTACTAAAATACTTTTTAAAGTAGTTTATCTATAAAGAAAATACGTAGCTTAATAAAACTTAAATATTATTATTAATCTTAAGAAGTATAAAGTATACTTAAGTTTACTTTAGATTAATTTATATTCTTTAAAGACTAGCTACTCTATCTAAAAGCTACGTTTTAAAAGCTTAAAGGTTTAAGATAACTATACGTAATATTATATTAGATATATAAAGCTATTTTAGTATCTTAGTATCTAAGTCTAATATTAAAAAATCTAATAAGAATAGTCTATTTCTAATATACACTACTCTATTTTAGCTAAGAGCTAAAATCTAGTTATATAAAAGCACTTATAGTTTTATACTTTTACGCCTACTCTTACTATTCTTCTATACCTAGTTCTGTAGTTTCTAGATTTTCTCTAGTATAAAATCTAAGTTAAGGTATTACTTCTTATAGTTAGTCTAATTCTTTTTTTCTTTAATAGCTTACCTAGCTCTATTAAGTAGGCTTAGAAAAGATCTTAGCTAAGACTATTATTTAGAGCTATACTTATTAACTTAGTTATATAGCTTTTAAAGTAGTACTTACTATATTAGAAGTTTTTTTACTTTTTAGTAATAAAAAGTATAAACTAGGCTCTAGCCTTCTAAATAAGATTAGAAGAAGTAGAGTTTACTTCTTTATAGAGAAGAATCTACTTCTTCTATAATATAGTTTTAATATTAATTATAGTATCTTTTGTAGCTCTACTATTAATAAGTAAAATAATATAATTATTAAAAGTAGTTATAACTAAGTAATATAATAGATAGAGAGAAGAAGATTAGTCTAGCGTATTACTTTTATAATTACTACTACTTATAAAACTATAATATAGCTATAAGAGCTCTATAGTTTATAAAGATATACCTAAGATACTATTAACTAAACTAAACTATAGGTCTACTTTAAAGAAAAATAATAGCCTATATACTTAAATATTAAGGTTAGAACAGGCTAGAATAGACCTAGTAATAGTAGTATTATATACTAAGTATATTTCTTAAAAGTTTTAAAATAACTTATAAGCTTTTTAAAACTATAGATTAATAAACTTATATATATATTTATCTACTACTTAGAACTATAGCGCTCTACTATTCTTATTAGAACTCTATAGAATAAAGTTAGAGTCTTTATATACGTTCTTATATAAATATATAGTATAGAAGAATATTAAGTATAATAAGTATAAAATAAAGGTAATTATACTCTTTACTAAGATAGATAATAGTAATATATACTTATACATTAACTATTCTAGCTTTTATACTATTAAAACTCTTAGAAGTATTTTCTACTATCTATTACTAAGTTACCTAAGATCTTAGCTAGTGCTAAATTTTATACTTATTTTAATAATTAAAAAGCTTACTATAAAGTATATTTTAATAAAGAAAAGGAAAAAACTACTTTTATAAATAATAATAGTAGTTTTAAGTATACTATAGTATTCTTAAACTTTATTAAGATATATATATATAGTTTAAAGCTTTTACTTTCTAAAATAAAGTATAGTTATTAGTTATAACCTATATTATATACTAAGATAATATTTCTACTTTTTCTAGTATAAGAAAAAAATATAGAAGCTTTATTTATATAGTTATAGGTAAATCTTATTATAATTAGCTATTTCTTGTAATTTTAATAGTAAATCTAGTTTTCTTAGTATACTATATATCTTAAGTATATTATTCTTCTTAAGAAGTCTAAATTAGTAAGAATAAGCTTAAGATAATTTTATAATAGCTTTTACTATATATAATATATAAAATTATAATTTTTGCTTAATCTTAAAACTACTATAAGTAGACTAATACTATTTTTTTACAGCTTACTCTATTCTCATCTAATTTAATTAAGAAGAAGCTAGAAGTAGCTAATAGTAGCTTTACCTAAAAGAAAAAAGAGAGCTAATATTTAAATTTAAATAAAAAGGCTAAAGCAGTCTTTTTAAAGTAAGAAGACTTTTTCTTAGATATCTTAATCTTAACTTATTTTTAGTAGAATAAGAAAACTAAGACTATAGCTTTTCTCTTAAGTAGTATTATTTTAGATATATTTAGTATATATATACTAAAAAAAAGCCTTAAAGTATAATTTATAGTAAGTTACCTACTTTCTATATAAGTGTATTTTAGTAAAGTATAATACTAATATATAGAAATAGAGATTTATTATAATAGTTAAATATCTTTACTATTAGCGCTAATTTCTATAAAGCGTATATTCTAACTATTCTAAAAGCTATTAGAATCTAAAATAGTTTAAAAAAGCTTTAAATCTTAAATATTCTTAGATAAAATATAATACTCTACTATCTAAGTTTAAAGTTTATTATCTACTATAGAATAGAGTCTATAAACTTTATAGATAGAACTTTCTACTAGTAGAATTATATAGCAAAAGCTTAGAGAATAATCTAGAGATATAATAAAGCTTTTACTTAGGTCTATATTTCTTTAAAACCTAAGATACTTTCTTTTTCTTTATTTATTATAGTATAAATACACTTTACTTAGTATACTTAAGAATAATAAAAGCGTACTTAGAGCTTAAAAAGCTTTAACTAAGCTAAAAAATATAAAAATATAGAATTTTAAGATTTTAAAAACTATAAAAAGAAATAATCTATTAATTTAGGTACTTTATATTAGTTAATCTCTAAAAGCATTATACTTTATATTAATAAAGCTAAGACGCGCTGTTAAAAAGTGTAATTACTATTAACTACTAAAGAGAAGTTACGAGCACTTAATAATAAGTTTTTCTAATTTATTATAAGCTACTTTGGAATAATATTTACTTTAGAGAATTTATAAGAATATTATTTTTAAAAAGTATATATAATAATATAGAGTAATATAATAAAGATTATCTAAAATATACATAGTCTACCTATATATAGTATAGACTCTACAGCTTACTATAGCTTTTTTTTTAATATATAAGTAGTTCTTAGAGAAGGTAAAAATAGAGTCTCTTATAAAGCTACTTTTTAGTACTAGTTCTAGTATAAAGTATAATACTATATAAGTAGTTATAGATTTTTTATCTAAAATAGGTAATTATAAATAGATATAGATAAATTACAAAGAGCTAACGTAGTATAGACCTAAGTATAGAAAGTTATATAACTTTATAGTAGACTATAGTATTTTTCTTTAAATTATAAACGCTAAATAAACTCTAAGTATTTAAATATTATTATTCTTAATTTTAATACTAGAAGAGTTTTAAGTTTTACTTTTTATCTTCTAAGCTTATAGCTAAACTAACAAATAGAGCTAAATCTAAGAGTAGTACTATTAATACTATTTTTTCTAAAAGAGAGTTACATAAGTATACTAATTAGCTTTAGTTAAGTTTGTATAAAGTAATAGTATATAGTTTACTACTAGAATTTATTTCTTTTTAATATACTATAAAGCTAAGTCTAAAATATAAATGTAAAGAATAGATAGGTAACAAGAACTATTCTCTAATAATAGAATATAGCTTTATTAGAACAAAGTAGTTAAATACTATAATAAATAGTATAACTAATAAAGATTTGTAAATAAAGTAATTGCAAAGTAGATAGTAGGTAAAAGGTAATAATATTATTGCTAGGTAAAAAATAACTATAAAGAATTGCTATTTCTTTTATAGAAAATAGCTACTAGAATAATTACGTAAATATCTACCTATTTCTGCCTAAAGATAAGAATTTATAATTAAATCTACTTAATTTCTATTAATTTCTAGATTTATAATCTAAGTCTGCTAAATTCTTCTTATCTTCTAGATTTATAATCTAGACTAGTACTAATTATATTAGTCTATGCGTTGTATTGCATAGACTAATAATTAGTTTATTACTAGATCTTTTAGTAATTATAGAAAGAGAGATAAGAAAGATAAGAGTTATTAAATTACGTAATAACTCTAATATTAACTATACTAAGACGAATAGAGGTATTTTAGAATCTCTTAGTGTAGTAGATTAAAACTAGCTACTAAAATCTTAATTGCGTAAGCAATTAGATTTACTAGGAATTTTTCTAATTTATTAAGAAATAATAATAAGTAGAATCTTAACAAAGCTTAATAATAATAAAAAGATAATAATAACTAAGTTATTATAATCTTTATACACTCTCTTAAGCTATAGTTTTTAATAACTAAATAATAAGAAAATATAAGTAGTTTTTATAACTAACTTATTAATAACAATTTATATAAGAAGTTTTAATAACTATCTTAAAACTAAAAACCTATTTCTATTTCTATTTGCTAATATAAATAGTTATATAATAATAACTAAATATAAAGCCTAGACTAGAATCTCTAAGGTATAAGAACTTAGGGGTTGAAAACCTAAGCCCTGTAATAGTATTAATATACTATTTTTATTATTATAAATAATAATAATAATAACTAGTTATAAATAATTAATCTAGTTTAACTAGACTAATTCTATTTATAAAATCCTTAAATTTAGGATAACTAGTAGGTTTAGTTAGATTATCTGCTAGAATAGTACTAGTATTTTTGTAAACTAGATTTATTTAATTATCTAGTAGATTTTTTCTAACAAAGTAATAAGTTATATCTACGTACTTAGTTCTAGCGTAAAAAACAGAGTTTTTAGCTAGTTCTATAGCACTTAAAGAATCTGTTTTAATAATATTAGTTCTATTAAAAATAGAACTAAATTCTTTAATAGAATTATTATTAAAAAGATCTTTAATGAAATTATTAAGATATAAACTTTCTTTAGTAGCTTCTTTTAAAGCTATATATTCTACTTCTGCACTAGAAATAGCTACAGTTTTTTATAGTTTTAAAATCTAACTAATAGCAATATTATTATTATAATTACTTTTAGAATTATTTAAAATAAATATATTGCTTATAGTAGATTTTTAAGAATCTAAATTACCCCTCTAATCTAAATTGCTAATACCTAATAAATTAATACTATTATTAATATTATTAATAGTATTATTATTAGAATTATTAGATTCTAAAGATTGTAGAGTTAAATCTAAGCCGTAATTACTAGTCTTTAATAAATAACTAAATATAAAATTTAAGTATTTATAATGTTCTAGACTAGAATTAGACATAAATCTAGCTAGGTAATTTACACTATAAACTAAGTTAGGCCTAGTAAATATAGTTAAATAAATTAAACTACCTATGTCTTTTTAATAGTCTTTAATAATAGAACTATCTTCTAGATTTTTAGATAATTTAACTCCTATAGGTAAAGGTATAGATTTAGGCTTATTTAAAAGCTTATTATATTTAAATAATAGTTTATTAATAAAGCTTCTTTGCGTTATAATTAAAGATCTCTTAGATCTATCTCTAATTATTTCTACACCTAGAAATTCTTTAATTTCTTCTAAATTAGTTATTTCTAATTTAGAAGTTCTAGTTAAATTCTTATATAACTTATTAACTAGATTTATATTTTTAGTAAATACTAATATATTATCTACGTATATAGCTAATATAATAGGTTTAGTATTATGTATAAAAATACTATTATCTATATTTAAAACTTTAAAATCTAGTTATTCTAGAATTTTAGTTAAAAATAATTACTACTACCTAGAAGCTTGTTTTAGACTGTATAAAGCTTTATTTAATCTATAAACTAGATTATAAAAGTTTTTATTTAAAATAGCTTTATTAATAAAGTCTATTAAACTTTTATCTGTAATATCTTTTAAAGCCTTTTTTAAAATATATTCTTCTAGGCCTATAGGCAATTATATATAAATATTATTATTATCTATTTCTGTATTAGGAAAAGCTTATTTAATATTCTAAGTATAGATTTCCTAATCTAGATAGCAGAAAATAGCTAATAATAGCCTAATAATACTAGGCTTACTAGTAGAAGCAAAGGTTTCTTTATAATTAATATTATATTTTTGTAGAAAGCCTTTAGCTACCTATCTAGCTTTATATTTTTTAATAGTATTATCTAAGTTTAATTTCTTAGAAAGAACCTATCTACCTTTAATAATATTAATATTATTAGGTTTATTAGTTATATTCTAAGTATTAGTTTTAATAAGATTATCTACTTCTATTTTTATAGCAGCTAGATATAGATCTTTATCTTTTCTATTTAATACTTCTTTATAACTTTTAGGTTCTATTAAACTATTATTACTAGTATTTAAAATATTCTCTATAATAGAATTATTATAAAGAGTATTCTAATTATTTTTACTAGTATTAATATTTAATTTAATACTATTAAAGCTATTATCTTCTATAATAATAGTAGAATTAATAGCTAGTTTATCTTTAGAATAATTATCGTCTAGTTCTACTAAACTATTATTATTATTAGAAGAAATAACTCTTTTATTAGAGTTATTATTATTATTATTAATTAATAACTTATCTTTAGAATCTTTAAATTTAGAATTATTATTATTAATAATAATATTACTATTACTATTATTAATAATAATTTTACTATTATTATTATTACTAGTAATAGATTCTATTTTACTAAAGTCTTCTTCTATAATATTAT
>NW_026056863.1:0-8654 GCF_023758085.1 Alternaria hordeiaustralica | reverse complement strand
TAAATAGAAGATAAATTATTATATTACAAGCTTACTTAGAAAGCTCTCTTAAGTAGTAAAGCTTCTAAGAGCTTATCTTAATCTATACTAGTATAATTACGTGCTGTGCTCTTAAGAAGTATCTAGAAATACGTTCTATAATATACTTTCTAAGCAGCCTATAAGAGCAGGCTACGCAGTTATAATAAGCTCTCTTATTATAGCTAAGAACGCTAATTATATACTTATTAGAGCGTACGCAGCGCTAAGAGCTTACTTAGCGTATACACGCTAATTATAATATTACTAAAAATTATTTAATTAGCTAAACGCTCTCTACTTCTTATCTAAAACAAGAGTAAGTATCTCTAATTTTTATTAGTACGCTTACTAACTCTAGCAGCATACTCTATTATACTAATTAAACTAAGTATACCTCTTTATATCTATCTTTAAGCTTTATAGTATTATATTAAATAAGAATAAGTATAAGTATAAGAATAGCTACTCTTCTAAGAATAAGTAGTCTAGTTCTAGCTTTATAAGCGCTTCTAAAGTAACTTCTTTAAGCTCTAGTTATATAAGCATGTTAAAAACTAAGCTATTAAGCTCTAATACTTCTAACTTCTCTAAGTACCTAGCTACTTTCTCTAAGATAGAGAATTATAAGCGCTTAAATAAGCTCTATAGTATTTCTAGAGACTCTTCTAAGCGTAGTTCTTCTAGTAAGAAGTAGAGCTCTAGTTCTATAAGTACTTCTACTCTTACCTACAACCTATTTACTACTCTAACTTACACTTCTAAGAAATCTAATCTATTTACTAAGTATAGTAATATAGTTACTTAAGAGTAGACTAATAATATTTTACATTATAATAAGCGCGCTGCCTAGAAGTATACTAATAAGTAGTACACTTATAACCTTAAAGCTAAGAATAAGATAGAGTAAGAGCGTTATAACTAGATTACTTATAAGCGTTATATTACTAGTTAAGCTATAGAAAATAAGTAGCGTCTACATTATAAGCGTAATAAGTAGGTTAAGCGTAACTTAGAGTATAGTAATAAGAATTCTAAAGCTAAGGTAATTACTAAAACTAAGCGCCTTAAGTCTAAGAATAAGCGCTTTATTAATAAGTAGCGTACTAAGTAAGAACGTCTTAAAATTCTACTTCTAAGAGCTATTAAGCTTTGTTAAAAGATAGTTCTAGAGAAAGTAATCTACTAAGCGTAGTAGTCTACTAATTCTATTAGCGTAATAGAAAAGTATAATAATAAGTAAGCTAGTAAGACTACCTAGAAAGAGTATACTAACTATAATTCTAACGTTACTACGCTCTCTTAGAAGCTTTCTAGTAATTTCTATAAGTAGCTTTCTAAGGTTACTATTATAGTTTCTAGTTCTTTAGCTACTAGTAATACTTATTCTAATATTCTATTTCTAGGTTCTTTAGGTTCTAAGAGCTCTACCTCTAAGAATCTTACTACTATCTTTTCTAACGCTTCTAAGCTTTCTACTAAAGCCTTAGATAAGCTCTTTATTTCTTAAGAAAGTAGTACTATTTACAATACTTTACCTTTCTCTAGCTCTACTCTTAAGAAGAAGTAGTATTTTTTTATTATTATAAGTAGTATAAAGAGCTCTCTCTTTAATCTAGAGCTCTCTATCTAGTCTAATAGTTTAGATATTACTAATTCTTCTAACAAGTATAATAATAAAGAGTATAATAGTAAGAAGTATGCGCTTAATAAAAATTCTAATAATAAGAATAATAGAGCTTTAGTAACTAAGTCTATACGTAAGCGCAGCTCTAAGAAGCTTATTTTTATTACTACTAGTAAGCTCTATAAAATAGTGTACCTCTAATACTTCTAGTCTATAAGCACTAGAAAGACTACTAACTCTTTCTATAAAAACTACGTAAGCATTAATAAGAGTAAGAAGTCTAAGCGCTGCCTTACTAGTACTATTAGTAATTATAGATATAATAATGTATATATATACTCTTTTTTAAGCTTAAAAAGCTTTACTAACTTTTTTTTAAATCTAAGTATATAGAGAAGGTTACTAAGCGTATAGTTAATTAGTTTTATACTATAGAGCAGAACCTAAAGACTAGTTATCTACTTAATATTAAGAACTCTTACTTTTATAAGCTTATTTATAACTATAACACTACTTTTAAGTAGTACTTTAAGTATAGCTATATAATCTAGAGGCGTAGTAAGAAGTAGAGCTTTAATACCTTAAAGGTAGAGCATAACACTAATAAGTCTAAGAATGCTTCTAGTATTAAGTAGTCTTAATCTAATCTTAATAATAAGACTAATAACGCTCTTACTTCTAAGTAGCGCTCTTCTAGTAAGTTTTATTCTAGTACTCTAACTTCTTAGTGCTAATAAGCTTTATAGAACTTTATCTAGTAGTTAAGTAGGTTAACTATAATAAGACTATAGATAATAGTATAGCGCTTTCTAATAATAATAATAGAAAAGCGTTTTCTAAGACTATTACTAATAATACTATTATAGTTACCTATAAAAGTATTACTACTAAGCTTAGTTACGTATTTATATCTGCAGAGAAAGTTATACTCTCTTAGTTCTTTACCTTAGAGTTTAAGTATCTCTAAGCTTATAAAAATACTACTAATAACTAGTAGTACTTCTCTAACTTTATACTTAGATAACTAAAAGAGTATTACTCTAATTATAGTTCTAGATATACACTTTCTTATCTTACTACGCTCTTTAGAGCGTATACTTTAATAAAAGCTTTTTCTAATAAGTAGTTTTCTATAGGCCTGTAAGAGAGGCTACGCTTAAAATACACTTTCTACTACTTTTTAAGAAGAGTAGCTAAAAACTCTTTTATACTTTATAAGCTTTATAATACTACTAATAATTTAATATTCTTTATATTTAACTACTTCTTAAAGTAGGTAAATTACTAAACTAATAGATTTTTAGTAAGCCTATTAGCTAGCATACTCTTAGTCTCTAGGTACTTAACTCTAAAAGACTCTTTAGTATACTCTTACCTTAGCTATATATTTTAGATATTAATATATCTAAGGCGTATTATTATACACTTATTAGTGCTAACTACTAAGCGTATAGTCTACTAGTTATTATAGAAAATTATCTACGCTACTTCTAAGGTAAGCGTAAGCTTCTAAAAAAGCCTTTTAAGAGCTATTACTTCTTTACTAATATACTTAAAGATAAGAAGCTTTGCTTCTATAGTTAAAGTTATTATAGTTACTTATTATACTACTTTCTAAATAATAGCACCTCTAAAGAGTATAATAAAGTATCTTTATAAAGAGCGCCTAGTCTTTAGGTTATCTATAAAAGAAGCGTTGCTATAAATTATAAGCTCTACTCTAGAGTACACTCTATAGTAGATTACCTAATAGCAAGTCTTATATAAGTATATAATTACTTAGTTAACTACTTTAATATACTCTTTACTTAGGTTTATAAGAAAGTGTAAAAGCTTTAAGGTAGCGTATACTATATTAGGCTATAGTATAATAGCTATATAGAGTAGTAATCTAATACGCTCTTAGTAGTCTTTAACTACCTTCTTATCTACTTTATCTATTAACTTTATAAGCTCTTAGCTTAGAAGTAGTGTAGTAGAGCTTAAAGAAGTGCTTTCTAAGTTAAACTTCTTAGCGAGCTTATCTAAATACTTATTATATATAAGCGTTATAGTATAAGCAGCGTAATTACGCAATACTCTTACTTCTAGAAACTATTTAACTAGGCCTTTTTCTTCTAGGTTATATACTACTTTTATTATATTAGTAACTTATAAAGCTTCTTAATAAGTAGTATAGTAATATATAAGTAGTATATTATTAATGTAGAAGAGTAGAAGAATTTTTCTTTATTTATTAAAGAAGAAATAAAGCTCTTCTTTAGAAGTAATAAGACCTACTTTCTTTACTATATATAAGAGCTTTTTATACTAGAGTAGTAGAGAGTTCTTTAGTCTATAGAGAGCACACTTAAGCTTTATACACTTACTAGACTTCTTAAAGCTATCTAGTATATTATATACTATAACTAGCTAGTGCTCTTAGTACGTATAAAGAAATACTTCTATAACATTAAACTAGAGAATCTCTAGGTTAAACTTAGCTACTATTACTATCGCTATTCTAAAAGAGCGCAAGGTAAGTATTACTATATACGTAGAGTATATAGAATTAATTACTTATAGATCTTCTCTTACTACTATATAAGCTTTATACTTAATAAAGTAGCTATTCTAATTAATCTTATATACAAATATTTACTTTAGTAGAAGTAGGCACTCTTATACTAAGAAGTACTTAATCTTCTCTTAGGTACCTACTCTATAAAGTGTATTAATCTCTTTCTTATAGGCTTTATAGAAGAGCTTACTATATAAATAATTACTAAGATTCTTATACTTCTTTAGAAGCTATAGTAGTTAATTATAGTATACGCGTTTAGATAGCTTATACTTCTATAGAAGTATATTACCTAAGATTATAGCTACTATAATTAAGTAAATAGTTATAAGCTCTTTTTAGTCTTCTTCTACTTTATACAAGTATTAGAGAAAACTATTTAGAAGATTATTATCTTATATACTATTTTATAGATTATACAGCGTATAAACTCTTAGTTTTTCTACTTCTAGGCCTTTATGTTACTCTTTAATTCTAGAGCTTAATTACGTTAGTTCTTTATAATTACGTCTCTAGCGTGTTAGTCTAGAAGTAGATAGTAGTTCTATTTTACTTTATTCTAGAGAAGTTCTAAACGTAGAGTATACGTAGAAATATAGTATGCTTAGAGACACTCTATTCTAATAAGTACTATATACTTTATTCTAATAAAAGCTTTCTATATTAGAAAGCTATTTATTACTTAGTACTAGCAGGCGCTCTTCTCTAGTTTAGTGCACTTTCTAGGCGTTGCTATTATACTTCTAACTAGACCTTATAGTCTAGTACACTCTAAGCTCTAGTATTTACTCTAGAGTAAATAAGCTAGTATACTCTTAAGAGTCTATATAGATTTCTAGTAGTTAGCTAGCTAAGCTTTCTACCTATATAAAAGATATATTATATACTACTTATTAGTTAGGCTAGCTAGCCTATTTAATAGTAAGCTATAATATACTACTCTCTATCTTTTAGATAAAGTCTTTAGAAGTATACTAGTCTTATATTTTATCTACTATAGCGTAGAGTTAGTTAAAGATATCTTTGTACGCTTCTTCTACGTTATATAGCTTATTCTTATATAGAAGATTAATAATATGCGTAAGCTCTTCTACTAAGTACTTCTAGCTACCTTTAGCGCTACTCTTATAGAAAAGCTCTTTATTAAAGCTTACGTTTCTTATTATAATTATTTAATTAAGCTTTAGAACCTATATTCTATAAATATTAGACGCTCTATATTCTACTAGGTATCTAATATAGCCTCTTAGTATAACTTTAAAGTTACACTTATCTTATCTAGCTACTTACTCTCTATTAAGTAGGTAAGCTCTATAGCTATAGGCGTAGATAGTACTCTAATCTAGATAAAGGTTAGCTATAATAGTATAGACCTTCTTACTATACTCTATACACTATATATTAAGTATAGTATTAGGTACTAAGAGATTATAAGTATATAATAGGCTTATATTATATAGCTAAGTTACTACTTCTATAATATCTAGCTAGAGCTTTTTAGAGAGATTTGCACTAACTCTTATCTTAATAGACTTAGTAATTATCTTCTAATCTACTCTTTCTACTTTTCTATTTAGTTTATAGATATAGATAAAGGTACGCTCTATAATAATACTCTACTCTTTAGCCTATGTTTTAAAGTGTAATTTGCCTCTCTAAAACAGCATTATAATATTATTATCTTAGATAATAACGTAAATATTAAGCTTATAATAAGCTATAAGAAAGCTTATAAAGTTATAAAAGACTCTTATAATCTTTATAAGCGTTTTAGCTTAGAGAGTATATTAATAGATCTTACTACTATAATTATCTTTAAGCACTATAATCTAGAGCTTTCTATTATAACTAGTAGAAAAGTTAAAAAGATTCTATAAGATTCTCTAATAAGGTCTTAGAGCTTTCTTACGTAGTTACCTAAAGATACGCTACCTTATATAAGTAATAGCGCAATACTTACACTTACTTTAGCTTATTTTCTTAATACGTATATTACGCGCATTCTTAATAAGAGCTTAGAGCGCTTCTAGACCTAGATAGCCTACTCTTACGTACTAAAGCTTCTCTATATTAGACTAAGAAAGGCTTCTCTAGAATTATTATAAGCGCTAGTTATTAGTTATACTTATTATAGTTAGGTAAAACTTTAAAGAATTATATTTAATAAACGTAAGCTTATACTCTTTCTTAAGCTTTACTAGTATAAAGTTATTAGTAAGCGTTTCTATATAAAGTATTAAGTCTAACTCTAGGTACTATAGTCTAGCTTTATTAAGAGCTACTTCTAAGATAATATTAATATAGAAACTCTCTACAAGCGCTACGCTTATTAGAATAAGGTTCTTTATATATAGTTCTCTTTTTTTAGTTAAAGCGTTTCTAATTCTTTATATACTATATCTAAGCACCTAAAAGAAGAAGCTTTCTACTTCTATAGTATAGAATTTATATACTCTTATAAAGGTTTTTAGCTTAAGTAGAGATATATTATTAATAAAATATACTACTACTCTATTATCTAAGATAGTACTTATAGAAAGTAGGTAGACGTTAAAGTTTATAGTAGAGTATACACTACTAATACTTAGCTAACTTATAATAAAAGTAAGGTTAATAAGCATTACCTAAATTAACTCTAAGTAGATAGAGTTTAGGCTTTTAATTTATACTTACTATAAAGTAGTCTATCTCTTTTTATTAAGAGCTCTCTATAGGCTATTATACTTTAAGTCTTTAAGCTTAGTAGTAATTTTAGCCTTAGCTTTATTAGAAAGCTTTAGAGGTTTACCTATAAGCGCTGTTTCTAAACGCTTATATATAGTAGTAGACTACTTATAGTGCTGTCTATATAGGTAATTTCTCTTAGACTTCTAGAATAAGTTATTATTATTAGAAGCTTATTATAGTGCTTCTATAATAGTAAATATACTACCTCTACTAGTAGAGTAAGTAGTATACTCTTAGATTAGCGTAGTAAAAATCTTTAACACTTATTTAAGAGTAATCTAAGTTCTACTAATAGTAAGAGCTTTAATAAGATTCTACTACATAAAGCGCCTCTATTCTAGAGTAAGCCTAACACTAATTACTTCTAAATAGTTCTAAATAGTAAGCGTATTATTAACTTTAGTAAGTTTATACACTTTAGCTTAGACTAGAATATAGAGGTATTACTATTACTAGCGCTTAGCGTTAATATATTCTTATTACGCTTTCTAGAGGTATACTCTATACTATAAGCGTATAAGATTCTTAGTATAGTTCTTCTCTAGAGAAAGCGTAGACTTAAAGTATTTAATAAGTACTTATAATATAGCCTCTTTCTTTATAGAGATAAAGAGCATAGCAGAAGCTAGAAGCTTTAGGCTAATAGTCTAATTAACTTAGTTCTAAAGATACTTAATACAAGCGCTCTTTAACTACTATTCTATTACTTATACCTTATACTTTATAATAGATAGATTATACTTATTAGTGTAGAGCTTATTAATTAAAGCGTTTTATATAATTGCTACTAGCTCTAGAGTAGTTAGAACGCTTATCTAGATAGAAGTAGCTATTTTAGCGTTAGAGTTAACATTAGCCTAAATTTCTCTACTTAGAGCATAGAATTTAAACTAGGTAAACTACTTAAGCTAATACACTAAGTTAGTAAGTGTAAAAGCTCTTATAGAGATTATTATAGAGTTACTTATTATAAGTAATAAAGCTGTGCTTCTGTAAAAGCGCAAAGATTAGTAATAGAATTAGTATTACTATACTCTATTAAACGCCTTACGTCTTAAGTATATAAATATAGAACTATATTATCTTCTTAAAGCGCTAGGCTTATAACTATTACGTCTAGAAGTATAGAAATAAATAGAAGATAAATTATTATATTATAAGCTTACTTAGAAAGCTCTCTTAAGTAGCAAAGCTTCTAAGAGCTTATCTTAATCTATGCTAGTATAATTACGTGCTATGCTCTTAAGAAGCATCTAGAGGTGCGTTCTGCAACACTTTTTCTTTTAAATATATTAATTACTTAGAATAAGTAATAATATAAATAAAATATATTCTAACAAAGCTATAAGCGCCTAGCTAGGCTTATAACCTATAAAGAATAGATAGGTAACAAGAACTATTCTCTAATAATAGAATATAGCTTTGTTAGAACAAAGTAGTTAAATACTATAATAAATAGTATAACTAATAAAGATTGTAGTAATTATAGATAATAGGTAAAAAGTAATAATATTATTACTAGGTAAAGAATAACTATAGAGAATTGCTATTTCTTTTATAGAAAATAGCTACTAGAATAATTACGTAAATATTTGCCTATTTCTGCCTAAAGATAAGAATTTATAATTAAATCTACTTAATTTCTATTAATTTCTAGATTTATAATCTAAGTCTGCTAAATTCTTCTTATCTTCTAGATTTATAATCTAGACTAGTACTAAT
>NW_026056862.1:0-9060 GCF_023758085.1 Alternaria hordeiaustralica | reverse complement strand
GTTTAAATAAGTAAATCATGTACACCATACTTATCTTTATAAAGATAATTGTAATAAAATACAGTATAATGTCTTGTGTTTCAATATAAAACCTATATATACTGAAAAAAGATTCCGACTGTACATTAAGCAGCATTTAAGCCACCCACTTGTGAACCAGTCTGTAGCGATATTTTATTCTACCGACGGTCTTTATACTAAACAAATATATTTAACCGTTTTCACAAGTATTGCTGCAAAGTCTTAATTAGGGTGAGTTCTAAATAAATATTTCCTCACCAAATTCTGCAACTATGTATAACTAATAAATTTATAAACCAATAGGCTCCGCTTCTTTTTGTTTATTTTTAATTTTTATATAAAAAACTCATACAAACTTAAACACCTTTAAATACGAATACTCCCTAATGCTCATCTTTACCAATCCTCCTCCAAAGGTATTTCACTTGTTCCCACTTCGAGTATTCTATCTCTTTCCAACACGGTATTCATGTCCCTTCAGCTTCCTTTCTTGGGCCTTCAGCTTCCTTTCTTGGGCCTTCATCTTATCCTTCAGCTCATAAACCATCTCCTTACGTTTTTCGATCACCTCTACCTGAGCCTTCAGCTTGTTATCCTGCTTCACCCTCTCTCCTTTTTTAATGACGGAATCTACGATTTGACTAGTCAAATCCGTAATTCGTAGATTAAAAAAAATCAGAAACCCTAGGACCATCTCTTCAATATTATGCAGGCGTAACGGAGACGATCTGGTATGGTCGAAGTATAATTCAGGTTCGGCTGAAAGTTGGGTATTGTCCAAGTGCTCAAGGACATGGGGTGGTAATTTGTAATCGGTCATGTGCTGCTCAGGTTGGGCTGGTGTTTCTGGGTCCAGGTTTCAGGAACAAACTGGGCCTGCTGAACTGAAGGAGATGTATAAGGGATGCAGAATTCAGGAACAACCTGGTCCTTATAGGATGACCAGGCTTCAGATGTCCCTTGAAGAGGTGAAAAGGAGGGATAGGGATCGCAGAGCGGTAAACCGTGCGTAGGGTAATCGGGTTCTTCGCTATAAGCATATAGGGTTGGAGAAGTAGCGTAGGGAGTGATTGGAGTAGACATGGTTGTAGTAGACATGGTTGGACATATTTGAAATCTGAAAGAACAACAGTATATTCAATAGGCGATGTGGTGGTGGACTGGTGAATAATAAGACCGGCCGACCTTTATACTTTAAAACTCTCCTCATAGATTCACATGTAACCTCGGTTTTCTGCCAAGATTAGGAAGCAGACAGATGTGGAAGGCAACACTATTGCCAACCAGGCTGCAATATTGCCAAGCCTAGGCAGCAGCCATATCTGGAAGGCAACAATATTGCCAAGAGAATGAAACGAGCCACAGATAAGAATCTGCCAATCCGAGAGGGAAGAGCTATCTTTATCTCTTTCAGATGACGCGTCTTTTGTTGGAGATCGCCTATCGTAATGAGTCATAGATAAGATTCCACCAATCGGTCTCTCTTATTCATTTATTGCCAAGAATATTGCGTGGTCATCCCCTCCGTATCTCCGATCACATCTAGTCATAGATAAGGATGCGCCAATCAAATCTCTTCCCTTTTGCCAAGAAGATTACGCGTCATCCCCTCAGGATCGTCGATCGTGGTGAGTCATAGATAAGGATGGACCAACCAGATATACCAGCCTTATCTTTTGTTGTCCAGCTGACAGGTTCTCGACCCATACTTCTGTACTGTTGCCTGCTTGGTACAACGGTTGCCTGCTTGGCACAGTGGCTATGTGCTTGGCGTTTTAAAGTATAAGTACCACCCTTTTCTCCCCGACTATTTCGTTTCCACCACCCCACCAAGGCATCGCATACTACAAACATACCGTTCACCAACCATCTTTTCGCCAACCGCTTTTATCAACACAGTTCTAATTTTTTTTCTAGTAATTTCATAGAAATTACGTCGAAAAAAAATAAAAAACCACCCTTCCACTTACCATACCACACCACTCCCACATCACCCACAATGGCTACTACCCTTTCCTCAACCCCTTCCTCTGTCGAAGTTTCGACAACTCAACCTGTTCACCAAAACCTCCCCAGGTTTTCTTCTGAACGTCTTTTTATTCGATCACTCTTTGAGTCGGATTTTGAAGCCTATCACCTCCTCCTGAAGCAACCTGAACCTATGCGTGGTTACGGCCTTGACGCAATGATTGAACCAAAGACAGCTCGACTTTGGTTCAATCAATTCCAAGACGAAACAAGAGTCGGAATCTTTCTCAAAAACTCAGATGAAAGGGAGGGAGAGCTTATCGGTGAGGGATTGGTCCTTAAAATGGAAAAGGAATGGCCTAGAGTCCATTATGTGTTCAAAAAAGAGCATTGGGGTCATGGATACGCCACAGAGTTCCTGAAGGCATTTTTGCCCGTTTGGTGGGGTCTGCCCCGTGAAAATACAACCATCCTTGTTGAGGAAATCTCCCTCGATAGCCAGGAGAAACATAAGGCAACTGAGCGATTGTGTGCTGAAATTGAGATGGGTAATAAAGCAAATCAAAAGGTGGTGGAAAAGGCAGGGTATGAGTTTTGTGGAGAAGTCAAAAAGCAGGGTAAGGAGATCTGTGCGTTTTGGCGTATCATCTGTCCGAAAAAGGAAGAAACGGTTTCTTGATGTTAAGAATTTGTCCTGAACAGTGTTTTTTTTAGGAGTAATGGTTGTTTTAATGGAAGTTTACATATGGATTGTCTGGTTAGAGTATTCAACATACTCTACTTTCTTTATGTTATTTAACCAAGAATGAAATATAAATTTACCATCTTTTAGCATTGCCTCACTTTTTACTATATAAATCTCATCTTTTAATTTAGTCCTGTTTTTGACTTGTTGTAAATATAAATCTACTTGGATAAAATGGAATTTTTTTTTACTAAGTTTTGTCTCATTCCGCACGGTTAAGTTGGTAAATGCTAACTTGTGTTTTTTGCCTTAGTTCCAAGTACATTAAAACAATGGATGTAATCCTATTTCAATATACACTTGGTATGAAATCAGCTTACGCTAATTTTTTTTTTTATTAGTTATACATTTGAGGCAAACATTTTACCTCATAATGACATTTGCCCATACGGAAGGACGTATCCCAAGAAAGCTGTAGCCATCATTAAGATAAAGATAACAGTACCAATAGTTCATACTAGAGTTCTAGGTGCTCTATAAGATCCATAGTACATACCTCTACCTATGTGTAAGTAAACTATGAAGAAAAACGCTGAAGCAGTGTTACTATGTAAATAACGTATTAATCACCCATTATTTACATCTCTCATAATCTAAAAGGGATTCATCACTTATTAATATCTAATTCCTAGACGCACTATCTATGGGTTTAGATGAAAAAATAAAATTATTTTTATATAATCTACCTGTATCTATGTAACGATTACATGTATTACTACTAGGGTTTAATCCTAACGCCTTATGTGCAGAACTGTATGAAACATAAGGAGAACCTTTAATCATACCCTTATTTGTGTATATATATACAACTTTAGGGTTATCAGATCTATTTTGTATACTAAATTTCCTAACATTATCTGAGTGGGGTATATTAGATTTAACATCAAAGGGAGGATCTTTTTCAAAAATGATTTGAGATCTTTTAAAAATGTTATCCATTATTTCAGATATATTTTTAGTAGTATTTGTACTGTATCTTTTATTAAGAATGTCAGATATATCCAAAAACAGGGTTTTACCTTCAGGTAAATAGTAATAACCTTTTATTTTCAATAAAAGGGCTAATCTTCATAAATTAAAATCTATACCCTTTCGCGAATACATTTTAGAAGTATCCAATAAAGGTAAAAGGTAATAATAAAGAGAATCTACACTAGTTACAACTAAAGATACTACATCTGTTCTAACATTCGTTGTACTTATTACATTCAAAGGTAATATTTTACTGTTTTGTAAAACATTATCAGATAGTCCAGTTAAAAAGGTAGTTATAGCATTTAAACTTTCTTGACTTGTATTTTTTTGAGCAATTTGGAAATATAAAGCCGATCCTGTCTTAATACCAAACGTACCTTCACCTTCTATAAATCCTATGAATCAATTAGGGTTTATTATAATTTGAGATTTTGTTGTATTATATGTAAATATTTCTCTTTTAGTGTTCATAGTATTTTTAAGGGATACTATTTTGCTCAAACCAGCATCAGATAATTGTTTATTATCTTTAATAAAGACCGCTTGAGCAAAATTTTCAAAGTCTAATCTTTTACTAGTATGCAAAGGAAATGCATTAAATATAGGACATATAATATTTTTAATTTCTTCGTAATTCTGTATAATATAAGAACAACGGTTTCTACTATTTTCTAATGTAACAGTACCTACATTTAAATTAGATTTAATTGTATTAAGAACTTCTACGTCATCAATGTGCAAAGATATTTTAAATCTAAATCTTACATGTTGACGATCTATCGAAATTAAAAAGTTACCTTCTGCATCTGTGAATCCTGAAAACCAATATAAGAACTCGCTGGATACATTTTTCAATAGATTGTCTTCAGTACGTACATTAGATTTTTTATTACAGTTAGTAGATAAGTGACAAAATCCCATTTTATTTTTATTACCCGATACGTAAGTAGGGAATAATAATATACCATTAAATAGGTATAATTGATTAATCTTTACCTATTGATCTTTCAACCAATTAGGGACCATATCATCATATTATAAATATGTCAACCGTATGGCCTCTGAGGATCCTACTCGTATTTTAATTACTTTGGTTTCCTGCTGATTATCCATATATATCTTAAATATTTTTATTAACTTCGTAAGCGAAGTTTAATCTTTTAAACTTTAGGAAGTTCCAGCATATAGGTTGATTTAAAGAGCACATTTAAATATGCTCTACACTGTTAAATGCTTCTGCTACACTAGGGTTGTAATGCCGAACCCTGTAATTATATTTTACTACATCTACTTTAAACTCGATAACTCTTTTATTAACATATCTAATTCTGCGTCTCTTTTACTTGTTTTAGTCTGGTCAGTTAAAACAGTAACTGCTTTTAACCATGCTAAGTATTGTAGATTCTTATGCCCTTCTAACGGATAATCTCTAAAGTGGGGTACTAGGGTACTAATAATATGATCTTTACTACGAAATCTAAGTCTGCTAACACCGCTAGTTTCAGTATAAACTCTACCTGTTTTAAAACAACAAGCTATTAAATTTAATAAATGTAAATCTTGCGTTCTTTGACTAATCTCAAACACAAGAGAATAATCCTTAACGGGCATGCCTGCTGAATTCACACGGGTTTTTGTAAAATAAGTAAATGAACCTTCACCAGAAGCAAACCCAGATATCCAGAATGGGTTTAGAGTTTGCAGCCGATTTGCGGAACTAAATTCATAAGATGTTTCAAACTCTAGTTTTGGTAAAGGGCCTAATTGCACCAATTTAGCTAATAAAGAATCAGATAAAGGTTTATTCAATCGATTTATTAAAGAAGCTAGTCTTAAAAACCCTTCAATATTAGTGTGAGCTTTTTTATTAATAAGATTAAGAATTTCACAAAAATATCTGAAATTTAGAGCTTTAGTACTTTGTAAAGGATATTCATTGAAATGGGCAATAATTACGCTAAGTTCTGATCTGGATCTAACTCTAAACCGTGCATCTTTACCTGCTACAGATACAGAACCGACAGAAAAGAATTTTTTAATAGCATTTAACAACTCTAAATCTCTAATATTTAAAGTTATAATAAAACAAGGCTCTATAGTTCAACCTATAGCAGCAGTTTTAGATTTAAATATAGACATATTAAATGAACCTTCTGCATCAGAGAATCCTGTAACCCATAAAGGATTTAAAGTAAACGTTTCAGATGATATTTGTTTATTCGTACTACTATATCTAGCTTGCCCAGTTAAATTTTTACGCATAGGCCCCCCCCCCCCCCCTCTCCAGCTTTTTTTTTATTTATATAAATAAAAAAGCAGGAGAGGGGGGGGTCCAAACAGAAAGAGAATTATAACGATATTTTGAAAAGTATAGTATTAATATAAGAATACAAAGGTAAAAGCTTTTGTAGTCTTTCCCATTTCTTTCAAAATGGGATGGACTATATCTTCACTTATATAAATATAGTATATTAACATATGTGTCTTACGTGTAGTCTCTGAGGATCCTAGTAATAATTTAAAATTACTTTGGTTTCCTGCTGATTGCCCTTTTCCTGCAGACTTAATGTCACTACCAATGGATATATGAGGGTGTTCCAGCATATAGTAAGATTTTATAGCAACCCATTAATTGCTAAAGTTACACCCGTAACAATTTGTATGATTAAACAAAAGGCTAATAAAGAACCAAAATTTCACATGTAACTTAAATTTAAAGGTTGTGGTGAATCTACTAAGTAAGAATTCGCTAATCTTAAAATTGGATGGCTTTTTAATAATCTCATTTATTTTTTTTTTTATATTTTAAGCTTATTTCTATTCAATAAATTACGTTAACAGTTATACTGCTTTTATTACTATTTCACGAATCTATTATAAACCGTAAAATCTATAATAAACTGTAAAATCTTTTATAAATTTCCTGTTATTGTTTATACGTACTAGTATATAGACATCTATATCCTGTACGTTACTATTAAGTTCTTTGTTTACCGCCTCCGGGGATTTTAATACCCATAACATCGCTATTAAATTACCTACTTCTAACATTCTTAAGGCTCTATCTTCTAAATCAGATTCTTTGTATTAATACAAAGGAAGTGTAATAAAATAAGTGGTTTGAACACTTAACCTTCCTCAATTATTTTTTTTTTACATATATCATCTGTAAAAAAATAACAGCCTCCTTGTTCTTTTCTTCTTACTTTTTTGTTATATATATATCCTATATTTCTGTTTGGACCCCCCTTAGGGGGGCCTAAAAAAAAGTTAAAGAATACGTGGAGGAACTTTTTAATATAGGCCCCTCTCCCCCCGCCCCCCCCGCAAGCTTAAGGATACAGGGGCCAAACAGCATGATATATTAAAAAAAGTAAGTGTAAAACAAATGTTCTCTTCCATGAGAAAATTACTTTTTTTTACGGGGCTTTACTAAACATTTGTTTATCTTAAACATTTGTTAATCTTCTCCCCCGATTCCACTAGAAATATACATAAAGATCTCTCTTGCTATTTACCGCCAGATAGCTGATATAAATAATGGGATTTGTCATGCTATATTCCTTCGGATAATCCCTTCAGGTTCCTAAATAATCCCTCAGGGATTAGGTAACATAGTTATATAGCATAACAAGTTAATGGTAATTTAACTATTTGTTTATATTTAAAAAGATAGAGGGACAAACTAGTTAACCGGTAGAAATTAACCGATAGAAACACGAACTAGTTTACAGATAAAAATATGAGAAGTATATGAGAACTAGTTAACCGATTGAAAGACCGACAAAACTTAACTAGTTACTTAATAATATTATTTACAATAATTCTCTTAAGATAGGTCCTGCCATTCTAAAGGATTCCATTAAAATTTCATTACTATTTTGATATAACAGCTCTGATGTATTACCATGTATTCCAATCGCATCCCTAGCTTCAGTAGAAAGTGGTACACGTTCATAATCGGCGGCAGCTCTTCTAAATTTATGACGCGCAACAGCAATCCTACACGCTGAAGATATAAATTGCATAGTTAGAGCATGTCTCTGATGTGATAATCACATAGAAGAGGGTCTGACTGCATAGGCCATATCTTCACCAGTCATAAGATTATCATGAATACTTTGTTGAGCATCTAGTAGTGGTTGTAATGTAACTAAAAATTCCATGTGAAATTGTTCTTTACCCTTTTCATAACTATTATATAGCTATTATATAAGTAAAAATAAATCTAGTCTATCTTGCTATTATAATAGCCACTAACAAATAATCATTTAAACATGAGGTATAAACTGCCCTCTATAATTATTTGTACCATAGTTTGAAATAAATTTAGCCCCGTCGTCTTCTCAGCGCAGCAGCCTCAGTCTTGTTTTCTTCTTACTTTTTTTTTACTATATTTATATATGTAAAAAAAAAGTTAAATAACAGGCTGAGGAACTTTTTTTTTTGGGGTGGGGGGGTTATATTTGATTTTTCTTTTTTTTTTCGACGCAATTTATTTAAATAAATTGCTAGAAAAAAAAAGAAAAAAGTAAGCAACGCTTCGAAAACTGAGGCTGCGTATTACTTTTTTTTTTACATATAGTATACTATATGTAAAAAAAAAAAGTTGGTAAGAGAAAAAAGTTCTAACCTAAAAGTCTATTTATAATTTCCACTATAAATTCTACTAAACCAAATACTTTATAATCCGAATAGTTATCACTATCTTCTTTTTTATTGGATGTATTATCTGATTTATGCAAACTTGAATTAGATTGATCACTTAGAGAATTAGTAGATGATTCATCATTAGCATAATTTTTAGCTTCAGATAATTCTTTTATTTTTTCTTCCCTAGCTTCTATAAGAGCTTTATTTAACTCTGGTAAATCGCTTGCATTAGGAGTTTTCCCTTCAAAAAATTCTTTAACATGGGGATCCTTTCTTAGACCATTTAAGTGTGAATTTTTCTCTTTTTCAGATTCAGGAAGTTTTTCATCTAAAATCATAGCATCGTTTGAATCTTTCATTAGTTTTTCAATATGTTTTATTTCTTCTTCTATTTCAAAACTTTCCTCCTCGTTGGCTCCATCATCCATATCAGTACCACCTTTATCACCATCATCGTTGCTAGACCCTTCGGATTTATATATTATATCCGAATGAGTACTAGTAGAAGTATTGGGATAAATTATACAAGTAGATATCTTAAGATCCTCAATAGTATATAGATACAAATAGAAATAATCATACAACATCAACAAAATGTCAATACAGTATTCCAGCTTCTAATCCTAAATGATGATTATTTGTTAAATGATATGCTAATACACGTCATAAACCTACAGCTAAGAATGCTGTACCTATCA